>NW_015632405.1:521348-547087 GCF_001515625.1 Sinocyclocheilus rhinocerous
CTCATTAGATCTCATCATCAGTTCACAGCTGTCTCACATTAGAAGGACTTTAAAAGATGCACACAAACTCGAACACTTCGCTGGTGATTGTTTAGCCTGTAATGATTCCTAGTTTCTGTCTTCCTGCCCGTGTTTCCTTGTTTTGCCTTGTCTTTGTGTATTTTGGATCTTGGACTGTTTATCTGGTTTTTATGATTGTTTTGCTGCCTGCCCTGACCATTGCCTGTTTACGGATTACTCTTTGTCTTTGCCCGAGATATTATTGTTTGCTGGTACTGGACCCTGCCTGTCTGACCACGTTTACGAATAAAGCCTGCATATGGATCCTCAACTCCATTGTCACTACGCCTCCTTTGTTACACTTTCAGAGCATTTGTATTTAATTAAAGGGACACTACTTATTTAACAAATAAAACAGTTTTTGCTGATGCAATATGACACTGGTAATTGTGGCTACGCCTTAAAGGAGGACATCCTCATCATGAACGTTCTTTTAGCAAGCTAGTAAGATTTTAATTCCTAACTTCTAAGGTTGCTCACTAAATATAAACAAATATTATTGTGACAGTACTTGAATTATTTGTTACACGTTTGTTTTGCTTGTAACGTTAAATATTGCAGGCCCACTTTGGCTGACTGTGCTAGATAAAGTGGGCCTTTACTACTTCTACTCAAATTAATTAAATAAATTAACATTCACTGATTAAGTTGATGTATATTTCACATAGAAAACGCAAAGAAAACAAAAATAACAACTTTATTCAACAATTATTTTCCTCATCCCATCTGCTGTGGCACATTTCCATTGTGGAAAGAGTATCACGAAGCATGCGCTTGCTTCCAGTTCATGTAAACAACACATGCGCGTGCAGATGCAGGTGCGTGTTACATAGCAGTGCCATGCGCATGCATTGTTTACAAGAAGCGGAAGCAAGCGCATACGTCGTGATACTCTTTTCACAATGGTGGCGCACTACTGCAGACGGGGGGAGGAGGAGATGAATTGTTGAATAAAGTCGTTTTTTTTGTTTTCTTTGTGCACAAAAAGTATTCTCGTAGCTTTGTAAAATTACGGTTGAACCCCTCATGTCACATGGTCTATTTTACCGATGTCCTTGCTACATTTCTGGACCTGGGAACATTGCAGTTGTGTTGCTGTCTATGGAGGGTCAGAGAGCTCTCAGATTTCATCAATCTTTCATTTCAAATATCTTAATTTGTGTTCTGAAGATGAATGAAGTTTTTACGGGTTTGGAACATGAGGGTGAATAATTAATGACAGAATTTTTGGGTGAACTATCCCTTTAAATTACACAGAATAATTTTGCCATTGATAGTGTTGCTCAAGATGTGAACAGCTCCAAGTACAATGTTCGGGTTGTCATCTAGTAATTACAATAATCTTGACATGGCGTGAATGCACCATATAGTATTTTGATGATGGCACACCAGTGACAACATAATTGGTTCTGGAATGTTCTCTGGTTCATCTACAGAGTTTCCCATAAACTTACAGTATATGATATCACTACTTATGGGACAGGCCCTGTAAACAATTAAAAATATATTTTTTAGTGCTTTAGTGCCTACCTATATCTGTAAGCCCTGTTTTATCCGTCTAACCCCTTCCCTTAGTGTATATATGCACTCTTGTGTGAGAATATTTAAAAAGTCATTAAGAATTTATGTTATTTGCATATATTTGTACATATGTTGAAATATTTGCCCTCGCTTCAACTGGCATTGCTGCTTAAATAGCCCACATGCAGTCCAGACACAGGTGAAACCCCTCAGTGATAAATACACACACACAACAGTACTGTAGCCCTACATATAAAGTCACTTTCTCATGCCTGCGAATAACATGTTAAAGGAATAGTTATCACTGAGCCCATATTATGTTCTTCTGTGGAACACGAAAGAAAGACATTAATATGACCACAGTCATATAAGTGATCCATATGACTTGGATCATTTTGTGAGTCTCTTGTAAAGTTAGACATGATTCATGTTATGAGGAAAAGGCCCAAATTTGTAAGAATGTATGTAAGAATGAGTGACATTTGATGTCAATGCCACTTGCATTTTTACCAGGTCTTCAGTGAAGCTAACACAAGGATAACACTTGGTGTCACAAAACTAGAAGTCATATGAATTACTATAAATTATTTGTGTGTGTGTGTGTGTGTGTGTGTTTGCTGATAAAAACTGTCCTTATATGTAAAATTCTTCTAAATGTAATCTTGTGTTCCACAGAAAATAAATCAATCAATCAATAAATAAATCAATAAATAAAAAAAGTAAATTAATGGATGGACGGACGGACGGACGGACGGACGAATGAATGATATGACATTTGGAGCAACAGGAGGTGACAGAATTTTCAATTTTGGGTGACCTATTCCTTTAAGGCAAGTCCGATCTAAATGGTCACCGTACCCATTTACTGGTGTTCAGTGGGGCTCTGTTAGTGTAAGTAAATGAGCTGAAATCTAGCATGAGGTCAGAGATCAGAGTAATCGGGGGATGAGGCTCATCCCCTGCGAGTGGCCATTGGCCTCAAACTCTTTACTGAGTAGCTGGCCCCAGACAACAGGGTCAGCCCTGTCACTGTGACAACCATGAGGGCTGCCATGGAGATGGAGACTGAGCTGGAATTGGGGACCACAATAGGAGCGTGAACCCTCACAATCAGGTCAGACATGGGGAGCAGGAGTGGGTGATGGGTAATATGGGGGGTGGAGAAATGGGCTGGGGTTAACCTGGGAGTACATAGAGTGATGGAGAGATGGATGTGTGGAAGAAACGAGGGAGTGGACGGTCCGTCAAGCAGGCAGTGTTAATTGCAGAGGGACAAATGGAGTTAATGATGCATACTCACAGGTCAAGGATGAATTCACAGGGCTTTCTTTCCTTACTGCTCATTACGACACCATCACAAACCCACACAGACAGTGAGTCACATCAACCTCACATTAGCATGAAATAACTACCTTTATCATCTCAAATTGGAGAGTTTAAATGTGACGTGTGTAATTTTTCTGATGTTACAATTTACCCTTTCTCCTACCACAGTTTCATAAGCAGACAGTCTACTAATACTCTACTAACTGCTAGTTGACATGTAGTTGCAAAGTTACTTACTGTTAATAGAATGTCTAAAGTGGACTATCGAAATAAAGTGTTACCTTGAATTTTCTATTCATTAAAGAATCCTGAAACAAAATGTATGTTTTCCACAAAAAAATATTAAGCGGCACAATTATTTTTAACATTTATAATAATAAGAACATTTAAGCAGCAAATCAGCATATTAGAGTGATTTTTGAAGGTGATGAAGAATCTGCTGAAAATTTGCCATTGACATAAACAAATACACTATTACTTTTTTTTTTGTAATAGTGTATACAATTTTAAGAGACAGAAGCAAAATCACTTGCTTGTGATTTAGAATACAGAAATAAACTATATGATATTTTTGTTGTCAGATTTTATAGCTGATTTGACATGTGTACATGCATTTTGACAAATTTGGAGATTTCAGTTTTTCCTGATTCAAGCAGATAAGAGCTGCATTTCTAGGAATATTAACTAGCTCAGGGACATTATCAAGATGGGATTTAAACATCACATTGTTAGCTTGACAACATGTTAACACCAAACTCTGTTGGAATCAGTTGTGTGTTGAGCATTTTGTGTGTTTCAGGTCATAATTTCATTCCAGAAGGCAGATGCATATTCTATTTCTGTCTGACTTCAAATAAAGAAATGGAGCAGCACAATTAATCAAAATGAATATGAAATCATCTGTCTTATCAAATCGCTACTATGAAATCACAGGCTGTGATTAAAAAAATGAAGTATATGTTGTGCTGCATGTTTCAAGGTGAAGAGCAGCACTGTGTTCATTTACAGAGTGGCACGGTTCATGTTAAATACTGCTTCCCCAGTGATCTGCAATATAATATATTTGTTATATTTATGTATTTATTTAAATGTATAAATATATTAAGTTGACCACACATAGAATTGTTATCTGAGTGAAAGCAAAGTATTTGAATTCAATTATATTCCCTTTTTACACTGCAGATGGAATTCATTTGGATTCCTAAGCATTTATATATAGAGTATATGTGCATTATCATGTGAATCAAATGTCTCTAAAAGCAACAGGAGCCAGAGGGGTTTTCAGTAGCAGCTATGCTAAGTGGTGCTCAGTCAATGTATTTGTCGTCTATGCCTTAAAGTCAACAGTCTCAAATACACATGCACAAATGCATGCATATACACACCACAGGGCAGAGAGCAGGTAAACTACTTCTGACCCAGACAAAGCCCTGGGTAAAATACATTCACTGTGAAAAAAATTAAAAAGATAAGCGCATATCATTTCAGCCCCTGGACTGGCGTTTATTTAGAGTGAGTTAGGTGTGCCGCTGTATGTGAAAGAGACCTCCAATTGCAGCTGAGCGCAGGGCCGTACAGGCCTGTGGGCAGGTGATTATCACTGCAGATATTCCACATGATCTGAACGGGTTTACGAGGGATGACAGTGGCCGCTGGTGGCCCTTCATCTGAGCAAAAACACAACACTTGTTTACAGCTCCTGTATCACTCTGCATTTGTTATGGACTGTTTTTCTGGACTTCTGCTGGACGGACCTCATGGACTCAGTGGTCTCCTGATATTCTTGGGGGCAAATATGAAATCACTCATTCGATGCCATCAGTAATTAGCTTTGTAGGACTTACTATGTTGCTCTTGTTCCCTCGTTGGTCCTTAATTGCTCAAGGCCTTTTTTCTAAACTTTACTCCCTCCTTTCAAACTCCTCCATAGTTATTTCTCATGCAAAGAGAGAACAGTATGTATTAGTTTTCTCTTTTGGTTCAAAGATAAAAGGACAAAAGCAGCAGGATGGAGGTAGAGACAGTGGTCCCGCTGTGTGTTATACCTGAGGAGCAAAGCTTTCTCACACAGATAATCTGTGAAAGATACTCCACTACATTCACTGCATTGCAAGTTTAACATCTTGACTAGGGATAGGCAGTACCACTTTTTTTAGGCCACATTCACACAGCAGCAGAATACAGCTGTCAGTCCTGTGTTTGAGTCCTTACGGTTATGTTCACACACAGTACGGTATATTTACAGGAGTGACAGCTGCATTCTTTAACCGAACTCACAACTGTAAATTTTCAGGACTCGAATTCGGATTTCGGATTCTCAGAAAACTCGCCCTGTGTGAATGAATCCAGACTGCT
This sequence comes from Sinocyclocheilus rhinocerous, assembly GCF_001515625.1. Taxonomy (NCBI): domain Eukaryota; kingdom Metazoa; phylum Chordata; class Actinopteri; order Cypriniformes; family Cyprinidae; genus Sinocyclocheilus; species Sinocyclocheilus rhinocerous. The sequence continues at coordinate 526,611 of NW_015632405.1, forward strand.
GTCTGTCATGTCAGACAGAGCCGCTCTGTGCTGGACAAACTTGTGTCTATCGAGTGTTGCAGGTTTCCATGAGTTGTTTCAGAAACTTCAGAAATGCAGAAATAAGATGTGAAGGTTTTAGATCAAGTCACTGTTCTCCACCAGAGCTGCTTCCATCAGATTTTTGTTCTATGCGAGACTCACATGCTCTGCTCTTGACCCAAATAATATTATAAAAGCTGCTGTTGGTTAATGAAGATTTGATGGAACTTGCGCCTTGATTGAAATCTTGTCATATCAAAAAGTGGGCTTGACTCCCATTGCACGTAATTCAGACAGTATTTGAGATGCTGTAAGCTGCTGTGTGAACGGGGCATTTCGAGACTCCCAAAAACTGATATTGTGTGAACATAGCATTAGTTTCGACACAATATTGGATGTATGTCACAATATGGAAGAAAAAATATGACGCTACTTCCATTACATTGTGTTATATTGTAACAACAATTACAGAATGTAATCAGCCACAAACAGTAAGTCAATACATAAACAAATGGGTCATGGCTGCACATGTAGTAATTCACCAACACCTGCATAACATTTTATTTACTGTGTGTTTTATTAATTTGACTACTGAAAATGAGGCTGTAAGGTCTTTTTGATGTCTATATATAATATCTAATTTTCAGGAGGTGTTTTTTTTTTTTTTGTCTACTGGAACATTTTTTTAAATAAATGACACCAAGGTAGACAACAGTGCGACCTATTGAAAAAAACTGGGTTATTCTACTAAATGAGTGCATTTTCGAGTTTGAAAAGATGTAAATTTCTTAAAGATATCAAAGATTCTGGCCAAAGAAGGAGGACTGCTAGTTGACATGTAGTTGCACAGATACTTACTGTTAGTAGAATGTCTAAAGTGTACTATCAAAATAAAGTGTTACCGTATAAATAAACAGGATAATGATCAACTGAACAAGGAACAGGTGACAAACAAAATCAGTACCTACCACAAACATGCACTGTACTTAACAACCAAGGAAACAGGAACTGAGAACATAGCAATAATGAATAAGAAGTTCATCTATGATCATGTTCAGAATCTATCACCATCAGGAACAATAATCATTGAAATAATACAGTACAATCTCGATTACAGCACTGTGTTTATGGATGAGGGCTTGTTAGGCCACATTTCTACCCTCACTTCTTCTCCAGATATACAAGCACAATTCTCTCTCTTCAGATAAACGAGTGTATCTGTGACAAACAGAGAATGCTGTTCCTCTGCCCCTCAGCCCTTGGCACTGGACAGCTCACTGGTCATCTGCGCTAGTGGAATAAAGCAGAGAGATGCATTTGAGACACAACATATGTTATTCGCCTTTCCAATAGCCACGATGCCTCGCAGGGAAAACTCCACCATCGCATTATGACACGTAAAATAAAAGAGCCAAGACTGCGCCTGGAGACGCACTCACACTAGCCAGAAATAATATCTTCCATGCAGACATCTCCTTCTGGTGACAGTTAGACTGGGCACTTCACAAATAATACGACGAGCTTACGTTTCAGACCTAATATGTGATATTGCAGTCCTTGTTGTTTTTTTCTAAAAACTCTTTTCTAAAGGACTTCAGTTATTCACTGCTTTAAACCAATTGTCATTTTCAATTTATAATTTAAAGATTAGACAAACTACATATGACTGTAGCAGGAGGAGGCGGATGAGATGTTTTCTGATGGGATGGTAAAAGGCCCGGAGCTAAAGATCTGTGATCTCCGCTGTAGACTGTCATTCTATCCTATTTTTAGAGTTCATATTCAAGAGAGAAAAGCACAAATAAATAGACACAGTCCCATAATTTAAATTATAGCGCTGTTATACGACAAGCGCAAACAGCATGTCAGACTGCATATCATTTGTAAATACACGGATGTGTTTACAAAAAAAACATTATAATGCTACTTTAATGATTGTTTACATCTCTTCTCTTTGTGTGTAATTTCCTGCGGTTCAATCACTGATGCGAATTCCACATAACCAAAATAAATTAAATACTAACATACTATAAAGCGTGCAATATGGAAAGATCATTATAAAACATTTTCGTATTCCTGATACTATTTTCAGGAAAAAATGACATGTTTTGTATAGTTGACTGTGCAAGTAGTTTTCAAACACTGCTGATCTTTTGGCATCTCCATGTTCTTTCAAGAGGAAACTATTATAAATCTTGGTTAGTAGTATTACGTAACATATAATTAAAAACACATTAATGGTCATCAAATGTAATTTTATTTTAATGACCATAAAATGTTTAGTTGTGCATTTTCACCCTTTTTACAAGATGGTGGGAAGACAAATAAATAATCTGATCACATTTTCTAATTTTTTGTACTTATTTTAGTGTTGACTTGTCAAGTCATTCAACCCACACATAAGCAAAGTTATGTTTAAATATAATTATAAAACATATATTTTAGCTTTAATTCATGTGAAATATTATGTCAGTAACTACAAACTAACTTTAGGCTGGGCCTTACTGAATGATAAAATAATTAAAGTGAAACCTGCAACTATGAACCGTGCACTGTAAAAAATTTTATACTGTAAAATTTACAGTTTTTCTGTATTTTTTACAAAATTATTCTGGCAACCACAGCTGCCAAAATTATTTTGTAAAAACTACAGATTTTTTTTTACAGTGTGGTGTATTTTATTTCATTAGAAGCTTTACACCAGATTTTTTTATATAATTTTGTATAACTTAAAATAAGAAGAAAAAGAATAGTAACAAAATCAGCATTTTTATTTTTTTTTGGACTATTATATAAATTGAAAACACCTTGAGCTGTTACAAAAATCTAAATAAAAATCTAATGTTAAACACTGTTTTGTATTCATTGAAAGTGATAATTGCATATTATAGTCTTTTTATTTGGTCTGTTAGCCGTACTAACATCAGCGGCAGTATAGGACTTTTAAAGGAATTAAGTCCTTTGTGCGAATACACATTCCCTTTATACATATTCCACACATTCCCTTTATGTATTCCCTTTATGAATACACATTCATCAGATGTCAGATGTGCTTCTGACTGACAGAGAGAGACATACAAACTGAGAGAAAGACACAAATGAAAACCAGAGGGAGAGAGATGCAGATACAGTCAGACAGACAGAGATACGGGGTGTATCCTTCTCCTGTCAGAGGTACATCCTACACGGAGGGGCATAACAACTCTAATCGCAGTAAATGAGGTGGAGTGGGCGCACAGAGAGAAAGTGGTAGTGGGGTAGTGTTGGTGATGGATGAGACTGAAGGGGTGACACTAACAACGCCAGGATCTCCGGGTGCTTCAAGACCCCCCATGAAGACCCATCATTACTGGATAATGACCCTTCTAGAGAGACAAAGAGAGAGTAAACTACAGAACTGAGAGGATTTCTTGAGAATCCAGGATGTAACTGGTGGTCGTAACTGCAAGGCGAATGTGCTTGGATGTTAAAATGTGTTAAAATGCTTGTGTATGAAATATTTTACAGCTCGGGTAATTGGCTCAAATAATGTATCTGGACCATCCATGAGCAACAATAGCAAAGCACAGGTCAGACTCACCAGACAAGCAAATAGCATTTAAATGAATGGGAATGCAAATGGATAGCTCTCTTCAGATATTATAGACCTCCCTGTGTTGAATATACTTAGCATATGTTCTTGCATTAAACCAAAGTATACTTCATTTTTGATGTAAATACTTACCGTATACCTACACCCAAAAGCATAGCCTTTCAAACAACAGTATATTTCATCTGACATTGGACGCACTAGAAAGTTTCATAGCTTTGACTCATGTCTGCATTATTTCTCTCCAGTAGTTATGAGCAATAAAAATGTCTTTGTACTCTTTTAAACTAAAGTTGCGTTATCTCCTAACCCCATCACAAAATGCTTGTTGTTCTTTTAAACTAAAGTTGCATTATCTCCTAACCCCATCACAAAATGCTTGTTGTTCTGTCTCTCACGTGTCTTTTTCGAATGGGAAAGAAAGCAATAGGTGAGTGTTGCCACCTTGTGCAAATAACAGCTGCGCATACAGAGTATGTGTGGTTAGAAAAAGTGGGCTGTGTGCGACTATGCATACAATACCAGCATGCAGTGCTGATGACGAAACGTCTGCCACGCATAAAACCAAAGTATACGTTGAGATTTATTGTGACCATAAGTAACCTTTGTATTCAAAAGACGTAACAGAGTTGTCATTTTTATCAGCGATCCTTTCACTGATTCTCTTCAAACTGTTGCTAGTAGGCCTGAATAGTTTAAGTAAATGTTGGCTATATAGCACCCCTTGTGGCAACGCTGAGAATGCAACATGTACTTGAGTTATAAACTGCGTTCGGTCACATTTCAAAACAGTAACTTACACAGCTTGCGTAGCTGGAGGAATTCATGTCTGCCTACAGTATTTGCATAGAGTATGTTACAGGCAGTGTTGGGAAGTAACCAGTTACATGTAACAGAATTACGTCATTAAATTACTAAATAAAAGTAATTTTTTTCATAATAAAAGCAATTCTTTCATAAATTGCTGTGACTGCTCTAAAATATGAAACACCAATATTTCAGGAATTTATAACATGCTTATTCGATAACTCTTTTATTTATATGGGTTCATGTACATGCTTTATTTTTTTAAGATTAACTGTTTTTTTTCCCAAGGCACTGTTAGATTCCAGTGTTTCCTGTTGTAGCCATGCAACGATTTGATTTAAAAAACGGTACCATAGCTAGTAAACTATTTCTTGTTAAGATTTTAAATCTATATTTATCCTCAGAATGATCTAAAAGTAAGTCTGATTTTGTGGTGGCTGTGCTTCAAAGGGGACATCGGATGCCCATTTTCCACAAGTTAGTATGATTCTTTTGGGTCTTCTCAGTGGTCGTGAATAACAACACACTTTTTACCTTGTCAAAAGCAGCTCTGTTCATAGCGACTCATTTCGGTGCATATCTCTTTACATGCTAATGAGCTCTGCTCCCCCCGCCCCTTTCTTCCATGGAAGAGCAAAGGCGATTCTCAAATAATCATAGAAAATATAAAGTGTGAGACTTACTTCTTCTGGAGATGCAGCTGGATCACAACAATGGGTACTGATCCATCCTTGAGTTTTAACTTTTTAACAAAACCTGCCTTGAAATGTCCCTCGTTCAGAAAGCAGTCAGGAGTAAAATGATTTGTGTAGACATAAACAAATTTAGGTGTATTCGGTGGTGCATTACCATCAAAATCAAAAACTAATCTGAGTGAGGAAATATGCTAATACGGGACAGTACGTCAGCGGTTGTGGGAGGGGCCTGAGCAATATGACATCATATTGCTCAGAAAATCAAAATGGCTTGATAATTGAGACTGTTTAGGTTTTTGGGGGATTAAAAAAAAAAGGAGTGAATGGATTTAAGACACATTTATATGCAAATGAAGATATTTTGCATCCAATGTCTCCTTTAAAATGTTTGAAAAATGATTAACAGTTGAAAACATTAGCAATTTAGAAATCTAATCAAAAAGTAAGCAAATGTAATCAGTTACATTACTTTATTAAAGTAATTGAAAAGTTACACTACTTATTAAATTTTAAGCAGGGTAACTTGTAATCTGTAATCTATTACATTTCCAAAATAACCTTCCCAACACTGGTTTCAGGCCTAAGTATCTGGGTTCACTTGCCGACTGGCAGGATACCGTCAGATCTGATTGTCTGTGACAGAAGCTGGACGAGTAATTGCTTTAACCACGTTTCCTGGTCCACTCAGTCTCGGGATGGGTGGGCCAAGGTGCGTCACTGATTCCACCTCCTTCTCGAACTGACATTTCTATTGCGCCCCAGCCCTCCGCCCTCCCTCTTTCCTCCACGTCTCGGACCAGGAGAGGCTCTTCCATGTGCATCTGCACTCTCATTAGCACAACAAGCATCCTGACGATGTGCGCAGGTCCGACCGCAGCCGCTGCCATGTGCAGTTGGTGGAAAAAAATGATCTGATCATTGTGACAGACAGACAGATAGAGCAGAGAATGCATTTGCCACCCCCTCTGCCTTTGAAGGAACCAATAAAACAGGGTCAGTGTACAACTGAGTGGAAAGAGAGACGGAGGTGCTTGTATCAGGGGATGTATAGGTATATTACGGTGTCAGCTCCACTCAGAGGTAGCGCAGTACTCAGACAGTATAATGATATGTGTGTTGTCAGGAGGTTCAGGCTGGGCAGGACTCAGGGAGAGTGTAGTTACAGAGATTGAGGCTCTGATCAGATAACTGTGACAGAAATAAAGACTAGCTGAGCCAATACTGGACACTTGAGCCCTTGACACACAGACAGACAAAGACCTTTTCTAAGAAAATGGGATGCTTCTTTTTGTGTGCTTTCAGATTTATAATTCAAACACCTATAATGATTGTCAACATGTTTTATTTTTGATTTTCACTTATTTTCTTTAATTACAAAATATATGCAGAAGAATATATTTTTTAAACTTTTTTATTTTTAGTATATATTTTTTTACAATTCTATTTTTTTTTTCAAGTTAATTCTGAATATTTGTTAAATTATATTTTTCCACTTAAAAATTTTCACCTCAACCAGATTCATTTCATCCACCCAATATTACTACCTCCGATCAAAACAATGTGGGCACACTTTTGTAAAGTATTTATTTATCTTTACTAATACTCTAATTCTTATCTAACATTAGAGTACACACTATTTCAACTTAATATCATATTATACATTACATATTACATTAATATTAACAATGTTATTAATTATTCTTCATGTTCTGGGGTTAATGGTGCAGTGTTGACCAGTGCATGTGTAATTAGCAAATGTCATTGCACCACACCTGTAACAGTCAGTAATATATGTAAGTGTCACAGCATAACATGGTCGAACAGAAAGTGCAAGGACAAAGACATTTTCTGCATTTTCTCAGAAAAAAAAAATGAAATGGAATTATATTTTATTTTAATAATATGTGCATGCAAATTCATATATTTTTGCATTACAAAACTAAAATTAAAATAATAATAATATCACTACAGTCAGTATCCTGTTAATTACATCAGTAGTAAGTCATGGGAACTCAAATGACATTGTTTCTGATACCCTTCTTTGCTTTTTAAAAACTATTATGAAAACGTTGTAGGTAATACTGTTGGCCACAGCATGAAACTGTTGATATTTAAAGAGCCACATACATTCACTTACACCAGTAAAAATGAAATTGCACTTCACTGAAATTAATGGCATGTGCTTTAGTATCACTCATATATTCACAATGATTATGGTCTTCCCTGGGGAGCATTATGGGTAACAGTGTAAGCATTTGAATGAAAATGACGTCCATTTCTCTTGATGACTGACAGGTCTGATAGCTGGCCACAACACTATGTCATGAACAATCGTTTCCAGGAAGTAGGAGTCCATGAGATATGCATCATTGTGGTTCCTTACTTTAAGTGGACAATATGAATAGGAAATAAGTAGATAGGAACTACCTAAATGCATATGGCTGCTTTTAAAATGTATGGTCTCGGTGTGCCCTCAGGGTAAAGGGGAGAGGCAGAATAAAGGCTTTGAACAACATCTTTGAATCTTGGTTGTTCTTCTTGCTAATTCTTTCACACAACAGTGAACTTCCTCCCCAAATATCTTAACTGTCTTGCTAACTTTATGCTATGTTGGGGGTTTGTTTGTAGTAGTCAGAGAGTCTCGCTGTGCTCGGTAAGAGGAAGCTTCATGTAATTGAGTTAACTAAGAACACTAACTCACATCTGTAACAGAGGAACAGATGTACATTTCAAGCAGAAAGATGAAAATGCAGAGCTGTGTTGCTTTTGTTGCTTTTTATTCCCCTTTCCTTTAAATGTTTTACATTCTAACTGAATCATTTAACTCAGCACTGGATAACCATGAACAATGAGATTTTACACAATATCCTACAATATTCTACTGCGTCATAGCCAGAGCAGTATAAACTATAAGTTTCAAGATACAGTTCACTCAAAAAATGAAAATGGACTTTTCCCTCATATGTGTATCACTACAGTATGTTTCACTTTCTTTCTTCGATGGAAAACAAATGGAGATATTTTAAAGAATGTCTAAGCTCTTGATTATGATTTATACCAGGCCTGACTCCACAAGATTCTAGAAAGAGGCCATTTTTCTGTCCACAATGAAAGTGAATGTTGAGCGAAATAACCAACAGTCACTCATAGCAGTGCATGGATGAGTTCTCTTTCTTTGTGCACGCTCTCACACAGCACAGCTGAAAAAACAATCATCTCCAGATGGTATCTATTTTATAATTTTCTTTTTGGAGGTTGAAGTATTTAGCTCAAAACAAGTTAACAGGTTATATTTTGGTCTTTTTTCACACAAATATTCAGAAAAGTAGGAAAAAGTAACTAAGTGACTACTTGTATGGTGCTTCTATGCTTTTTGGACATGGGCAGCCCCTTGTCTCTTCATTCTTTCATTGTAAAAGATCTGCTTGAACTAAGTTGTAAATTTCTCCTTTTGAAATCAAAGAAAAAAAGAATGCCATACAAGTCTGGAATGGCACTGGGGTCAGTAAAATAGGAAAATGTCACTTCATACTGAATTTTCCCTGTACTAACTTCCTAAATTTTAAACTGCTTGGAGGTTGGCTGATGCCTGGAGTAGTTATGCAGCTTTATTTTTCTCCACGGCATTTGATTTTACACAGAATTAGATCCTTTTAATCAGTTTTTCCACTATCTTCAACTAGCATTTGTACTGCATGAAAAACAATATTAACTAAACAATTGCACAGACAAATAACTCCACAGATGATCAGAGGTGAAGTACCTCACATCTCAGCACTTAAGTGAGACTAGTCCTGACAACCTGCATTAGATGGCTGTTTTCTATACTTTACCATGCCAACCTCAGGTAATATAATAGTGGGTAATGACTCTCATACATACATACATACATGGGGTAGATGTATGCGGTTTTGTGTGAGCGTGTATGACGTTGACATTGATAGAGCTAAATGAATGGGGCGCCATTAGTTCTGGGTCATTACACCGCTAAACTGGGGTTTCGTTGGAGAGAGAGCGGAAAACAGCACGGTGGTCGACTGCCGCTTTTGTGGTTCATAGCCGCCATTGTTGTCATCACTCTCATTTCACATAGGAGGCAAATGTCCTTATGCAGTAAGTGTTGTTAGAAATGCAGCAAAATTTGAATTTTCTTGGTCAAATTTGGAAGTCCTCTTTAACAAAAATGAATCTTCTCAAGGAGGATTCAGTTATTATGGACATAAATGTGGGGCAAAGATGTTCAGGCAAGTGAGGAATAACAGTCTATTCCCAAGGCCAGAACATGAAGGGGTTCAAAAAACAAAAAGTGGCCAGATGGGGCTAAAATTCCCTTATCTTTTCCGCCTCTCTCTCCCTGACTCAATTACGGCTGCCGTTTTCCTCCTGTCGGTATAACCCCTTCAGCACACCGCTCTTCAAAAGCGGCTCTGACTCAATCAGCAACACTCAACATTAACACACGCTAATTATTCATGAGGCTGGAGTCACAGTGGCCAAAGACAAAACCGCACCGCATCTCCTCATTAATGTATACATTTCTATCCAGCGTCCCTCAATCCATGCCAAGACATCCAACGCAATCACAGCCGTGTTAAACCAGGTTTACATCTGGTCAGGGGAAAGCAATTCTACTCTTTTATGTAATCAATGAAATATGTCTGTCGTTTACTGTTGGAAACGTGATTACTGGCCCGTCTGGCTGTGGCTACAGTAACAAGAGCGCTGTTAACATCGTCACAGTAACGCTCCGGGAAAGGTATTGCCTGTCAGTGCCCAGTGAGGACGGAGTTTATTCCTTCTTAATAGGCTTTGGGCCGAGTTCCCACCGGAGAGTTTGGTTGACAATCTGACAAAGTTATCTGGAGATAAATGGGTTATGAAGCAGAGAGAAAGGGCCGGAGAGAGAGAGTGAGTGAGTGAAAATGTCTCAGATTTGATGGAGGTTTGATGGAGGATGTAGCCAGGGGTCCATAGGTCTAGGCAAGTACGGATGCACTAGACTGTACCATAAAAACATTCAGAGTCTCATATGATGGACCGTTTCTAAATTTGTGGCCATGCACTATTAACACTGCTTCCAACTCAAATACCAAAATATTAGTTAAGTTACAACACCTATGAGCTACCTTGATGCCATTTTAAGGAATTACATACACTCTCCAGACAAAAGGACCTTTACACTTTTTAATCTTTAGAAAGAGTACAGTATGTAATATGGTAATAATGTACTTTAAAACAACATACTTAAGTGTGAATTGAATTAAATGTTTTCGGACACTTATTAAATAAAATTAGTTGAACATTGGAGTTCATTTTGACCCCACTTAAGTATAACTTAAGTACTTAGTAAGATATATTTTGACAAAATACTATTAATACATAATATTTTAAAAATGTACTTTAATAGAAAATTTGAAAAATCTATTTTTTTTTTAAGTAAACTTAAGTGTGTTAAGAAACAGTTATGAAAGTTTACTCTACTTAAGAACACTTAAGTGACCTTTTATCTATTAATATTTTAGTATCTGCAAGTATAGCAAACTAAGCTAAAAATTAAAGCTCAGTGACTAATACGAATCTGTTTCTGTCAATATTCTTTTTTAACAAGTACTGTAATTATGTACACTCATCTCATAAATACATTCCGACAGACAAGTTTAGATCAACGTCTAATATCAATAGGTTTATATTTTATTCATCACTGAAAGTTATCAGTTACTAAAATTCAATCGAAATAAAATTGACTATTTTAACTCAATATTTGTCTGTGCTCTGCATGTTTGTGCTTATTAGAGTATCACGTTGTTAGTGTAGCAACATGCTAACATCAAACTTTGTTGAAAAGTTGCCACTATGTAGACTGTTACAAACATATTCCAGCATGCAACCCTTAAAATGTTGATGTAGATAGTAAACAGCAAGACTGCTTGCTGGGTTTGGAGCTAATATATTTTTATTAGCAGTTGTACAGTGCACAAATTAATCTTAACGCTATCAGTAAAAGTCTGTAATTTTTATACATGGTTCATCTGATGTGTGTGCCTGTCACCTCGTTTTATGGCAACGGCTTTCATGACTGGAGAGAGAATGAGGCCTTTAAATGTCATGATAGCAACATCTGATCAGCCTAATTAGAGAGAGAGAGAGACCTCATCATGGACCTAATCATTACGGGGATGCGACAACTACACACACACTCTCAAAAAGCCCAAGTAAGCTGCTTTTTAGATAGTAAATCCTAACCAAATGCTGAACATTGTTTGTACAGTAGGCAGCAACAGTATGTGTGACAAAAATAGCTCTCATCATGTGAAGTGCACAGGAGACACAATTGATTCCTATGCCATTTGATGTTAGCATGTTGCTAAGCTAATGACACAACAATACATTAGCATTAAATAAACATTGGGTACATTGTCCAACACAGGAAGCTACTTTTATAAATACTCTTCGGTACTGAATGAATTATATTTATAATCAACATTTTTCTCGACTTGTCTGCCATCTTGAGTGATTTTTTCACTGAAGCTCTTCATTTGCCATGAAATCACTCTGATCTTGTTCAGGCCAGCGCTGTAAACTGTTGACTTGATCACTTAGTGCTGGGAAGGATAAAAAGACAAAATGTTTTGCATTTGCAGCACAGTCGTCCAGTTCAGATGTGACAGTGTTGTAAACAGAGAACATGAGTGTGTGTTTGTGTGTGAATTGATTTCGCCCAGCGAGACAGACTCTGCTAATGGCGTCTTGGCCTGACTGAAACATATACCAAAGTGATTATTCATTACAGGGCCATTTCATGGTGTTCATCACTACAGAAGCTTCTGTCTCTCAAACCAGCCGTGCTGGAATAGCCTGAGGAAACACTGTCAAATCTGTGAGAGTGTGGCGGTCCTGCTATCTCACTGAGACTACCCCCAGCGTGCTTCACACAGGAAAAAAAAAATAAAGAAGAATATGTTAAGGAGGGCCGCCTCATATGCGGTCAGACTTGAGAATAATGTTTTTAAAAAATGAGTTCATTACAATGGTGTTGTATGGATGATTTTTTTTTTGTATGATTATGAATTTTATATGCAAATCTGTGCATTAACCATGTATATAACTATAAGCATGTGTAGCTTTGTTGCACTGTTTTATGCATGCGCTGCAAAACCCTTTTTTGTATAATTTTTAAGTCTGACACATCTCAATAAATATGCTAATGAATAGAAATAATATTAGAAATATTAGAGATACAACCTCTTTAATATGTCAGTTGTTTCTCCTCAACAAATGGAGAGTTTTAGAAGAGACCTCAAAATTGTCCAGAAGAGACTGCAAAAATGCTTACATTTGTCAAAATACCAAAGTTTGCAAGTCAGACATATCAATAGAGTGCTGCAGCAATGTATTTTTGTAGGTCACAACCCCAGAAACAAGTTAGCATTTTAGCACTTAGTGTGTCCTCAAGTCATCGTCCTCAAGTTTATTTATTTATCTTTTATTTTTTTATGGGTTTTTGGTTACCTGAAATAAGGTGAAGGTACCAGTGTGAAGCTAACTTCTAGTTTTGCCTACAAAAATACATCATCACAACACTCTTTGTGAACTCAGTTTCTCACTATTCTCCCAACACTAAATGATCTGAGCTATGTTATCCATATTAGCAAGTCAGAGTAGCCTAACTAGATATTTTATAGCTCTTCATGACTAAAGCTGTGGTTATATTTACTATTGCTCTGCAAATTTCCAAGGCCAAAATGTAGTAATTTCAATAGGAACATTCTGCAGTATTGCAAGTATCTCCTGTGCAATCTGCAGTATTGCAAGAGTCATATGCACCCACACAGATTTTGCTCCTGTTAAAGTTGGTCACCCAAATTCGCTGCATTGACCAACAGATACCTGCTTGATTTTAAAGTGATTTCTGTTTGATCTGTGCACTGCTATTGACAATAGACCATTTTTGTCCAGAAATTTCATTAAAATGTGACCTCTTCTTTAGGTATGTATGGCAACAAATGTTTCTACTTTTATTTCTCCTTATATGAGAGGTATATGAGACAACATGGACATTTAAATTAAACATAAATGAGTGCTCCCTTAAGTCACATAAGCTATGAAAGAGCAACCTCTGAGCAATAAAAGTTTCCTCTGGGTGCACACGTCTTGAAATGTGTACACTTCCTTTGTGGACATGCCTGTCTGCACCAACACCTTTATTTCCTCTTTGTTGTGTGTGTGTGTGTGTGTGTGTGTGTGTGTGTGTGTTTATGATGGTCAGAGCCTCAGCTGTCCCAAAGCTGAAATTGGCAATAAAGTTGAGCTCATATAGATCAACTGAGTGGGCTAAGGGTGGACCTGTCACCTGGGCCATCTTCTGTCTCTCTCTCTCTCTCTCTCTCTCGCTTGTTCCCTCTGCAACACAAACATACAGTTTAAGAGGACACACACTATGTTTATCAGAGTGATATTTATGCATTTTGTATGCATAATATTAGACAGGGGTAAAAGACAGTAATAGGTCCAGATGTTGTTGTTTTTTATGTGGAAATCTGTAAAATATTTTTAAATAATAATGAAAAAACATACTGCACTTTATTTTATTGGTTGCTAAAAGCATCAACAAACTAGGCAAAATATTTAATTATCAAATGCACAAGGGTTGGCGGATGTGTTGAATTTTGTAAAAGAAAGGAATTATAAATTATATACAGTATGTGGTTATAAGACAAAAACAGTCACTTTAATTCATAATTGCAGATATTTCTAATTATTAAAAAAAAAAAAAATCTGGACCAAAATACATAATTGTTAAAACACACACACACACATTCATTATTCACACATTCATTAAAAATCCACGAAAATTATTGCAGTTTTTTTTACAAAAAGGTCATAGTCTGTTTTATATTATGCTCTTTTTGTCAGGTAAAATCACATAACAAGCATTTTCCCTTTCCATTCATGATGTGTTTCTGTCATTTAGTGGGCTGTGAGCCACAGGGCAGCTTGTTTTTGTCTTTCACAGAAGTTTTTGCATGTTAAAATGATTGTGTTCTATCACAGTCGCAGACCTGTAACTGTGGCGGTTTGAAAGAGCCACAGTGCTCCCTGCTGGACGTGCCTAAAACAATCACCTAGTTCATTGGTTTAAGGATGACTGATCAAAAATCCTGCTTTCTTCGGTGATGTAATTGTGTGTATGAGTGTTCTGCACAATGCATGTTCAACAGTGTCTGTGTCACACCGATATGTGTGTGCATGTTTAATTACCCAGACGGGCAATGCAAAAAAGTATGAATTTAAAGGATTCCCCCAAGAATTTGTCTCGTTCACAGACAACCTGCATGGCCAGTGGGCAACAACAACAAAGATGAATTGACTTTTCAGAATATATAACAATCAACATCTTCCCTGTATATGTTTTCCCTCGTTGCTGGAGGAAACCGATTTTCACAGCGTAATTAAAACTCATAAATGAGTGTCGCTGGGTGTGAGCGGCGGTCTGGGATCCACGGCCCCTATAGCGTGACCCTCGGCCTTTGGCTGCTCTGCGTGTTGTGAAACAGAGGAACTGTGCTGTCACTTGCATTCAGTTTTCCTGCATTCTCTGTGTCTCCAGGGTTCGCCCTCTGTCGGGTGGACATGTTAATATTGTGTCACAAAAGAGAAGGAAAGGATGAGAGATGCCAACAAATTTCCAGCATCTTTCTGTCACCAGCCTTTTTACTCCCTCATCGCGGTGCATTTGCATGTGTTGCATCACACATGTGTGTGTGTGATGCATGGGGGCATCTTTACCAAAGGTTCTCTGTGTTTACACAACAATAGCTTGTTCCTTGCACTTTAAATCCAACAAAATGTTTACTTTCCTAATGCACATTTCTGCTCGTACTGTACATGATTCATTTGCAATAATCCAATAAATTCAACATTTTCTTCACCTGTTCTTTCTCGCTGAATATCCTGTTTTTCTGAAACAGTATCGTATTGCATTGACGTGATGTTATCACTCAGGATAGTTGCTAGTGACTGGCTGTGTGCCCGTGCTGCCATCAGCCAATCAGCATTGTCAGGACACAACTTTCTCTAACCTTTCAGCTCAGATGATTGACTCATAAAAATCTGTAAGTGGAACTGTGCACCAATGTGCTGTGCAGATTTCAAATTGTGTGTACCTGTAGCTCATGCTCCAGCCGAGCAACTGCCATTGAGTACGGATGTTCGGGAATAGCTCGATCTCATACCGAAACCAATATTATCAAAATTGATCAAATCAAAACCCTGGTGTTATTTCATGTTGACTTTAGGAACTGTACATTTCAAAAGTCTTTAGGTTAGTTTTTTAAAGAAAAGATCAAAGAGAGGTTCTAAATTTTCAGTTGATATGTTCAGGGAATCATGCAAATTCTTTACCAAAATACAAAAAGAATATACATATTTTATGTGTTCATAATTATAATTGTATGTATATAATTATTACACCAAGATTTCATTGACACAAAAACAGCCATGTTCTTTTAAGGTCTCCATGTTTACCTACTCTCCCCTCTCGAGCTGTGCGGTGTGATGTGCCGTGTAAATCTGCGGATTACCGTAGACAGAAAGAGATAGGGAGCAATCACAAACATGCGGCCGCCGCAGCTGATATGTGCCTCGTGTGGCGTCAGGCCTGCGTTTCTCCTCCCTGTCACACAGTCGTTCCGCGTCCCGTCCCGAGACACGATCTGCCCGATGCCTCCTGACAGGCAGTCAGTCTGCTACCGCTGCCCATCTGACTGCACCCGATCCCGCTGTACGTTTAAATATACAGCCACTACACTTACAGGTTATGAGAGGTAGCAGTGCAGACAGTTATGCACGGGACACGCGGCTCAACTAGACAAATCAGGATAACGGGAAGGAACGAAAGAAAGAGGGGTATAGTGGGAGCGCGGAATAGCCCCACAGGCACCATCGATGACCCCACAATATATTTCTAACGAATGTGACCCCGCATTGTGTATCGCAATTGGCATTGGAAAACTCCCACAGGCTACGGATTGTTCCCGGGAGTGTGGATCGCTGTCCTGCGTGCTGGCTCAAACATACAGGATGTGGCAGCTCCGGGCATTGAGCAGCAGCGGCGTTCTGCGCTGCGCTGGCGGCGTGCATTCATGATAGTGCTACGGGCTAAAACTGTCTGACGAACCGCGACGCGCAAACAAAAACAGAGGCAGAAAACAAGAGAATTAGTCTTACCTTGTTCCTGAGCACCTAATCGTTTCTGATCGTTTGTGTATGTACTCATATGCGTGTTATTTAGGCCAGCTGTTTTGATTTTCATTCATTTATTTGTTTCCATAAACAATTTTTAGATTGGAGAGAGAGAGAAAAAAGAATAACATATGTGAAGGACTGTTTTTATATATTGGCATATCTAGTGTGAGGCTTAGGCTAGCCTATATATCCGCAATTTCTGGCAAAGTATGATTATGATTGGACTGTGGATATACACTTGCATATTCCTGAAACAAGACACAACATCACAGAAGGGCTTTGTGTTTCTGTTTAGGATTTGTGGGTTAGGATTAGATTCTGTCGCATTGTTTTAAACCCTCCTATTGTGCTCAAGAACTGGGTAGGCCTACAAGATTCATGTAACAGAAAACCCCTATTGTCAGAGACTATAAAATATAAAAATATGCGAAAAGTGTAATAATTCCCATTTATTGTTATTTCTGTTGTGTTAGGGATTATATTTCACTTTTTTCACATAGGTCACATATGTTTGTCTTCAAAATTAACTGCATACACACACAAACACGCAAACTCGCACTTCTTTTCAGTGCTCTAGTAATTGAGATCCAAAAAAAGAAAAGAAAAACAACCTTAATATTAATCAAATATATTAAACAGTACTTTTTCCGAAGACATTCAGAAGACAGTTCAGTTCACAATTATAAATTAAAGGTCCCCTGAAATGCGTAGAAACCATAGACTGTATAAAAACAGGTAGAAATGCATTTTGTATGCATAATATTAGGCAGGGGTAAAAGACAGTAATAGGTCCAGATGTTGTTGTTTTTTATGTGGAAATCTGTAAAATATTTTTAAATAATAATGAAAAAACATACTGCACTTTATTTTATTGGTTGCTAAAAGCATCAACAAACTAGGCAAAATATTTAATTATCAAATGCACAAGGGTTGGCGGATGTGTTGAATTTTGTAAAAGAAAGGAATTATAAATTATATACAGTATGTGGTTATAAGACAAAAACAGTCACTTTAATTCATAATTGCAGATATTTCTAATTATTAAAAAAAAAAAAAATCTGGACCAAAATACATAATTGTTAAAACACACACACACACATTCATTATTCACACATTCATTAAAAATCCACGAAAATTATTGCAGTTTTTTTTACAAAAAGGTCATAGTCTGTTTTATATTATGCTCTTTTTGTCAGGTAAAATCACATAACAAGCATTTTCCCTTTCCATTCATGATGTGTTTCTGTCATTTAGTGGGCTGTGAGCCACAGGGCAGCTTGTTTTTGTCTTTCACAGAAGTTTTTGCATGTTAAAATGATTGTGTTCTATCACAGTCGCAGACCTGTAACTGTGGCGGTTTGAAAGAGCCACAGTGCTCCCTGCTGGACGTGCCTAAAACAATCACCTAGTTCATTGGTTTAAGGATGACTGATCAAAAATCCTGCTTTCTTCGGTGATGTAATTGTGTGTATGAGTGTTCTGCACAATGCATGTTCAACAGTGTCTGTGTCACACCGATATGTGTGTGCATGTTTAATTACCCAGACGGGCAATGCAAAAAAGTATGAATTTAAAGGATTCCCCCAAGAATTTGTCTCGTTCACAGACAACCTGCATGGCCAGTGGGCAACAACAACAAAGATGAATTGACTTTTCAGAATATATAACAATCAACATCTTCCCTGTAGATGTTTTCCCTCGTTGCTGGAGGAAACCGATTTTCACAGCGTAATTAAAACTCATAAATGAGTGTCGCTGGGTGTGAGCGGCGGTCTGGGATCCACGGCCCCTATAGCGTGACCCTCGGCCTTTGGCTGCTCTGCGTGTTGTGAAACAGAGGAACTGTGCTGTCACTTGCATTCAGTTTTCCTGCATTCTCTGTGTCTCCAGGGTTCGCCCTCTGTCGGGTGGACATGTTAATATTGTGTCACAAAAGAGAAGGAAAGGATGAGAGATGCCAACAAATTTCCATCATCTTTCTGTCACCAGCCATTTTACTGCCTCCTTGCGATGCATTTGCATGTGTTGCATCACACATGCATGCGTGATGCATGTGCATCTTTGCCAAAGATTATCTGTGTTCACACAACAATAGCTTGTTCCTTGCACTTCAAAGCCAACAAAATGTTTACTTTCCTAATGCATGTTTCTGTATATGATTTACTTGCACTAATCCAATACATTTACTGTTTTCTTGTTTCCTGTTCTTTCTCTATGAATATCCTGTTTCTTGGAAACAGCATACTGCATTGATGTGATGTTGTCACTCAGGGGTGCATTTCCCAAAAGCATCGCTATAGCTAACTATGGTGGTATGGTGGTCCATTGAACTCTACTGGTAATGACGGAACGTGTGACCATAGCTGTTTGCAAGGACAGTTGCTAGTGACTGTGCTGCCATCAGCCAATCAGCATTGTCAGGACACAACTTTCTCTAACCTTTCAGCTCAGATGATTGACTCATAAAAATCTGTAAGTGGAACTGTGCACCAATGTGCTGTGCAGATTTCAAATTGTGTGTACCTGTAGCTCATGCTCCAGCCGAGCAACTGCCATTGAGTACGGATGTTCGGGAATAGCTCGATCTCATACCGAAACCAATATTATCAAAATTGATCAAATCAAAACCCTGGTGTTATTTCATGTTGACTTTAGGAACTGTACATTTCAAAAGTCTTTAGGTTAGTTTTTTAAAGAAAAGATCAAAGAGAGGTTCTAAATTTTCAGTTGATATGTTCAGGGAATCATGCAAATTCTTTACCAAAATACAAAAAGAATATACATATTTTATGTGTTCATAATTATAATTGTATGTATATAATTATTACACCAAGATTTCATTGACACAAAAACAGCCATGTTCTTTTAAGGTCTCCATGTTTACCTACTCTCCCCTCTCGAGCTGTGCGGTGTGATGTGCCGTGTAAATCTGCGGATTACCGTAGACAGAAAGAGATAGGGAGCAATCACAAACATGCGGCCGCCGCAGCTGATATGTGCCTCGTGTGGCGTCAGGCCTGCGTTTCTCCTCCCTGTCACACAGTCGTTCCGCGTCCCGTCCCGAGACACGATCTGCCCGATGCCTCCTGACAGGCAGTCAGTCTGCTACCGCTGCCCATCTGACTGCACCCGATCCCGCTGTACGTTTAAATATACAGCCACTACACTTACAGGTTATGAAGCTTAGGCTATATATCCGCAATTTCTGGCAAAGTATGATTATGATTGGACTGTGGATATACACTTGCATATTCCTGAAACAAGACACAACATCACAGAAGGGCTTTGTGTTTCTGTTTAGGATTTGTGGGTTAGGATTAGATTCTGTCGCATTGTTTTAAACCCTCCTATTGTGCTCAAGAACTGGGTAGGCCTACAGGATTCATGTAAAAACAGAAAACCCCTATTGTCAGAGACTATAAAATATAAAAATATGCGAAAAGTGTAATAATTCCCATTTATTGTTATTTCTGTTGTGTTAGGGATTATATTTCACTTTTTTCACATAGGTCACATATGTTTGTCTTCAAAATTAACTGCATACACACACAAACACGCAAACTCGCACTTCTTTTCAGTGCTCTAGTAATTGAGATCCAAAAAAAGAAAAGAAAAACAACCTTAATATTAATCAAATATATTAAACAGTACTTTTTCCGAAGACATTCAGAAGACAGTTCAGTTCAGAATTATAAATTAAAGGTCCCCTGAAATGCGTAGAAACCATAGACTGTATAAAAACAGGTAGAAACAAGCAGCGGTACTCTATGTGTTGACGTCATTTTAACTGAAACAGGAAGACAGGGCGGGACATATCAAGCAGCCCCGCCCCTTTTTAAAATAGCCAATAGCGTTAGTTTATATCACAGCTTGGGCTAGAGCCGTTCAGAGCCGTTGAGCTCCATAAAGCCGCCGCATTTGACAGGGTATGCCAGCCACAATCTCATCCATATTATTGCTATAAAATATAGCATTCTGTGTAGAATTCAAATAGCTCCGATACATTTTGTGGTCTGCACAGACTCATGCATGTGATCCTCTTCGTGCTATCGTGTCTCTGGACCGAAGCAGAGTGTGTGTGCGGTGCGGTGGTTAGCGGGACACAGCGCGAAACCAGACTT
>NW_015632405.1:548397-555263 GCF_001515625.1 Sinocyclocheilus rhinocerous
AAAAAAATCGTTGAGCCGTTTTGGCGGAAGTGACGAACTGCAAGCTTAGAATGCTTATATCTTCTAAATGAGAATTGTGTCACTGTTTTGGAGCACACTGCCTTATAGATAACCTTAAGACTAACATATTGATACTAACACCCAAAAAACCTTAATTTTGATTTCATGGGGACTTCAACTTTCAGTCTTAAAAAATCATAAGTTCTTGTGTACCTATTTCACACTTTTGTGTTTGACAAGCTACAATAAATGAACTTTCTTTCTTTCTTTCTTTTTTCTGGCTCTTTATGTTTTTCAAAGTGTTGAGTTTTGGCAACTTGCATGGAAACCAATGGAGGTTATGAGGGGGTCACAAGAAAAAAAAAAACATATTATTTGTGCAGCCTATCCAAAAAAAAAAAAAAAACATCTGTTGAAAATGTGCATGCACATTCATGACCCTAAATGAAAAATGCTCGCAAAATTTTCAAGATGAAATAAATAGTTTTTATACAACACCTTGACTAAATAAAGTTTTACCAGTATTTTGAGCAGGTTAAAAAATTAGTCAAATTGACTAAGGAGCACCGTCAGAAGCCTTTTCTGCATGCTGTCTTCCTCAAAGAAAAAAATAAAAGGTCTCGGCCAAGATCTGTGACAGACAGTGATTTGACTGATGGGTGCATGAGAAGCATACAACACTTTCAAAGCTGCACTCGCTTTCCATGATGTCACCCACACCTGGACCTTATAGAGTTAATGAGGCCGGTTTGATTGATAGCTGACATTTCATTATGGAGGAGTCATACAGTGATTGTGTAAATCCAAACAGACACGGCGCACGGAGGACGAGCAGGAGGATGCTGGGAAACAGACAGCCAAGTGAAGCAGAGGGAAACTTGCTGCAGGACTCGGGAAACTCTAAACCCTCGCTGTCATTTTGATTTAAATTTCCAGGATTTCGATGAAAAACAATGAGGAAATACATATATGCTACTATAAACTGCACTGCAACGCTTTCATCTGCTGTACAGTTGTGCCTGAGCTGATTGATGGCAAGATCACAGGCATTTTTTTTTCTCAATTCTCCATCAAGAAGATACTTATGATTGCATGAAAACAAACATGGGAAAATTGTGTATACAATACATCCATGCAGGATCTAAAAACCAGTCTGGATTCTGTGTCGGTGGGTTGTTCCTGTGAAGTCAGCATCTCTTTGATCTGCATGATGGGTCTTGTTTCAGTGAACACTCATGCAAGTTACAAATCCTAACTGTGGTTGGAACAATAAAAGAACAAAGACTCACTCAATAATTTGCTGATTGAGTGGGTCCATTGTGAATTAAAATGTATGTATTCTCAGTAGCCTAAATCTCAATAAACTGGAAAATAAAAAATACAGCGGAATGTATCCGTGAGCTATCTACAAATGCAAAGATGTTTGCTACTTTAATTTGAACAATGCATAAGTAATAATAATAATAATAATAATAATGTATGTAGATATAGCCTACTTACATGTTAAGTATATGTGACCCTGGAGCACAAAAGCAGTCTTAAGTCGCTGGGGTATATTGTAGCAATAGCCAAAAATACATTGTATGGGTCGAAATTATTGATTTTTCTTTTATGCCAAAAATCATTATGATATTATATAAAGATCATGTTCCATGAATATATTTTGTAAATTTCCTACTCTAAATATATTAAAACTTATTTTTTGATTAGTAATATGCATTGCTAAGAAGTTAATTTAGACAACTTTAAAGGTGATTTTCTCAGTATTTTGATTTTTTTGCACCCTCAGATTCCAGATTTTCAAATAGTTGTATCTCGGCCAAATATTGTCCTATCCTAACAAACCATACATCAATGGAAAGCTTATTTATTCAAAAATTGACCCTTATGGCTGGTTTTGTGGTCCAGGGTCACATATATGCTTGTATTCTTCACTGGGAAGATAATTCCAGAATGCATTAATTGGCAAATTTGACAAATTGGCAAACAGTATTGCTAGGACTGTAGTTTATGGCCTGTGGTCCGAGCAATGAAAAGAAAAAAGAGAGAGCGAGAGAGAGAGAGAGAGAGAGAGAGAGAGAGAGGATGTATGTCATTTACCTTGGGGAAGTAGTCTAATTCAGGACATTAAAAGTCCTGGAAACAGAATATAATTTTCTTTGTGGCTGACCACAAATTAAGAAGGAGAGGCATCTTTTAAACTTAGCCCTTAGTGCTGGAAATTATGATATCAATAATATAATTTTGTGTTAATTGTAAAGACATAATTAAAAAAAAAAACTCAGCTCCTTGCTGAAACAATTTTGTCTTAACTGTGATTTCATAATACTGCAGCTGGCTTTTTTTAAATAACACTTACATTCACCAAGCTGAGTGGCTGCTACAAATAGGCTAAACCAGACTATAATAAACTAACATATATACTATTTTAATTACTTTTATTTCATCGTATTGTAAAGTCGTATTGTGTCAATATAATTGCAAGTTTTTCTGCAGGAGAACTTATAAAAATGTTGCAAGCAAAAGTAATAAGATTTATCATATAAACATGACTCTGCAGGGTATATCACCACATGAGGGTCTCTTCAGTCCATCATGACGTAAGCGAGGCGCGACTGGAGGATCTCCACCAATCAGCGAGCGCTTTATGTGTCAGGTTTCCGGTGTGATCAAGATGGCGTTAAGGGAGCTGAGCTCGTTGGAGAGATTTCTAGGATTAAAAAAGCCAAATAAATACAGTTCGCAAGGAGGGAAAAAGGTGAATAAAACACTGAATGTGATATACTTGGAGTTAGGAGGCTGTAATACATTTTCAAGACGCGTTTGTGCGTGGTATTATGTGAGATATTAGAGATCGTATGAATCGATGACTGGTGTAAATCAATGGGGTTTTATTTCAAATTTGTATTATTTAAGATTTCAGATTTTTATGTTAAGCAGGATTTTCACATGAGTGTTTCATAAGTTCATAAATTGTGATGAATTTTTATTTAGACAAGCGGTCATGTGTGTTAGTTGTAGCCTCACTGACAGATCTGTGTTAGTGTGAGCTGTGGCTGTGATCTGAAGCACCGAAGACAAGACAGCACCATGTGGAAAAAAATAACTTCAGCTGTTTCAGATAACATGTTAGAGAGCATTCGGAACATACAATATATTGGGTGATTTACAGATGCACATAAAAAAACAAAAGACCACATGGCCATTTTAGTTAACTTGTATTGTTGGACCTCGTGTACCTCGCCTCCCAAGAAGTAAATATTACTTTAGATAAATTTAACAAAAGTTAGGAGTGCTTTCACACCCACAAGGTGTATTCAAGGCTCATATAAATTTGTATTGTCATGTGTTTCCAAAGAGAAAAGGTTGAGAAGTATGCTAGAAATATAACTGTATTCTCATAATCAGAATGAATATGATTTGTCCCCAAGGAAATTTGATTTGAACTTCATGTTCACTAATATTTACTTCCGTCACATTAATAATACTAATAATAAACATGCTGTAATACTTTATATACAGTTGAGTTTTATAAATAATTTAGACTATATGTGTGTGTGTGTGTGTATATATATATATATATATATATACACACAATGTATTATATATAATATTCATGTTAATAATATCAATGTTAATATTAGTCTTAGGATTGATAACTGGTAGTGTGATTGGTCAACACTGTACATCAATATGAAGTTAATGAAATTAATTTAGCAAATTCTGAAATGTTTAAGTGATAAATCTCTTAAATCTCTTCAAAACCTGTTCAAACTTTAACAAAGTTTACCCTAGTTCATTAACATGAATTTATGTATTTTATGTATTTTATGCCAATTTCTTGACAGCTAAACTTACCACCTAATTAAAAAAAAAAAAGTTTTAAATCAGTTTTTTTTTTTTGCCACACCTCCAGCATTGCTTTGACTTAAAGCAGTAATTTAATGAATAGATCTACCCCTGCTTATTGTTTTCAGGTAAATTTTTAACCTTTTTTATTTATCCATTTGTAGGTCCCTGTTCTCCAAAACAACAATGGACCAGCATTGATCGGTCTGGTCACTATAGCGTCCCATCTGGTCCGTGAGGCTAAGAGACCTGAGCTGCTAGGAGACAGCGCTGAACGGAGAGCTGTGGTCCAGCAATGGCTCGAACATCGAGTAACACGACTAGATAACTGTTCTAAAGAAGAAGTCAAAGTTATTTTGAAGGTAAGATGTGATAATGATGTGAGGTTAAACAGTTCTCATTTTAAAAAAAAACAACAACATTTGTACACATTGTACTGCACTGTTTTATGTCCAACAATGCTTCAGACATCATTAAGATTAAATGTGAAAGAATTGCGAGATATTCATATTAAAAGTCACCTTTAAAATTAAAATGGACAATTATTATTGTTTATGCAATATTGCTGTATTTATTATTAATAATATACCCATGCACATATTTTTTAAACTTATTGTGCCCTTGTATTCTTTAATCAAAATAATTGTCCCTCCCTCGTGATGATACACTGATGATGTATGCACTTCTTGATAGACGAAATCAAGTCTCAACCTACTTTTTTGTTCAAGAAGCAAATGTTTATTTTACCAAACGTTTTCACAAACAAACCATGATTTACTAAAAACTTTTGTACTAAAATGTATTCTAAATTTACAAAAAAAAAAATATATATATATAGAAACAGCTGAAAGGACACGTACGCAAAAAGCATATACTCTGGATGGATATCGCATATTGCATCTTGACATGGCTATAGATATATAAAATGTGGTTTATCTTAGGATAATAGTTGTGTATTATATATATAATTACGATAAAATATATGTTTCATCCACACTTCATTCATCGTGTATGTACTGTACAGCCAGCTAATGAAAGCTCTGTAAACTGGGTCTGTATAGAAGGTGTTTTATTGTGTTTGAACTGGTTTTGAGGACTGCGCACTTGGCATTGCTCAAGGATTTGACAAGCGTGCATCTGTAGAGAGCAGCATATATTACATTTACACAGAGACACACAGAACATTCAGGATTCATATTTACATATTTAAGATTTATATTTAATATTTTAATATTTATATTCATATTTTAATATTAAAGTATTTTTGCAGCTTAATATTCACAGACGCTAGTGCATATTTTTTTATTTAAGTGTACTGACCTATGAGATATTTTTCTGAGCTGATTCCATGGAGGGGGCTTTGTAGAAAACTAAGCGTTTGAGAGAGGCGGGGCATATCGGACCTACAATAATGTACACTATTTGAAAAATGATGTGTTTTTTGAACATTAAAGCATGTCAACATATTCTGTTACACCAAATACACAAAATAATGATCTTTAAAAAAGCATCATATGACCCCGTTAAGTCAAAATGATAATTGATTAATAAATGATTATATGTATTTTATCTGCTCCATAAATAATTCTAGATACCTTATCCAAATTGTTTACATGTGTAGAATCCACGTAAGCTTGATTTTCATTAACCGGTCAAAATTTACAGCAGGGCATGCAGATCCGTTTTTTGGTCAGACAAAAACTGCACACAGGCTGAATGTAAATGTAACTCTCTGTAAATCCACTCTCTCACACTAGGTGGCACTTATGGAACAGCAGAATTACAGCTGTTCCCGTTACCTCCGTGGACAAGCAGCATTGCGATTAAGAACACTACTTTATTAGGTATTACACGGAGCGAAGATGAAAACAAAATGGCATCGATTCTTTTCTGAAGACAGTCAGAACTTAATTAGTTCATTCATATATTCATTTGCATAATTCCCTTAGCACTCTTTTAAAACCTCACAGTTTGCCGCCATGTTTTCACACAAAATGAAACTACTCTGAATGTTGTGCGCACATGAGACTGTTATTTAAATCGTAGCTTTATGCTAGATAGTGTTTATTTATCCTGAGTTTGAATCAAATACGGTTTTAATGATAATTAAAACATGAAACGGTAATACAGACCATTTGAACTTCAGCAGATCGTCTTGACCATGCCTAAATGTTGCTGTCATGTGATTGGCTGATTAGATATTTGCTTTAAGGAGCAATTGAACCAGTGCACCTAACACACCTACCTAATAAATTATTATCAATGAGGTTGTCTACACTGTGCAATTAATCTCTCATTTACATTATGTTTACATTGTGTTATTTATAGCAAAAGGATTCACAAGCGTGTAGAACAATCATTGAGGTGCACTGAACAAAAACTTGCAGTATTTTGAGTAGGGTTGGGTACCGAAACCCGGTACCAATATGGCACCGGTACCTATGTAACCGGTATGTACTAGAACCGAATCCGAACGCAGATTTCGGTGCCTCATTTCGGTGCAATGCCTGAGCGATCGATTGAAATATTTGTCCTCTGGTTCTCCGAAACGGACGTAAGAAGCATCATCACTGGCACCGCACATGAAAAATTATTTCCCGACTGAGAAAATGCACATGAACTCAAGTCGGAAAGCTCTAATAATACAAATCCAACACATCTTTGTAGTAACGAGAGTGTCCATGTTGTTTTCACATTCCGACTTAAAAGCACAACTCGGGAAATGAGAGCATCCGAGGATGCAGTAATTACACTCTGATGGCAGCAGGTAGCCTTCCGTTAACTAAGCTAAACATGCTTAAATTAAAATGCCTAAAGCTAAACCTCCCTTGTATTCACATTTCTAAACCTGTTGTCCAACAAAAGAGAAAATTATAACCTTTTTTTTTCACAACACCAGTCAAATGCATCCTTTTGTGATCTGATGTGGCTTCTTGTCACAGAATGAGGCAGAAAATATGTTCCATATGCTACTTTAAAAAGAATACATAGATTAGCAATGGGTTATAAATATACTT
>NW_015632405.1:555464-561643 GCF_001515625.1 Sinocyclocheilus rhinocerous
TTTTTTATTAAAAAACTTGACCCTCTAACATTTGCACTCTCTATTCTATTTCTATTCTAATGGCCAATCCATCATTTTTGGGGGGAATTTTTATTTATTTTATTTTTTTATAAGTATCGGTTCAGGCACCGTTTAGGCACCGGAACCGTTTTAAAAGTATCGATATGGCACCGGTATTGAAAAAAACCCAAACGATACCCAACCCTAATTTTGAGTGGTATTCAGTAGGGTTGTGACGGTGAGGAAATTTCCCCACCGGTTAATCGACGTGTGACAACACCGGTAATACCGGTATCACCGTTGGGGTGGGAGGGGGGTGTTAGTTTGTTTGAATTTCCCTCTTTTCTTCGCTTTCAAATGGCTTGTAAAAGTTCTGAGCGCATTTTACTTTCACTTTCGAATTAGCGGCAATTGAATTTCCGCAATTCGGCGTCAAGCAATTGTTCGTTTGAGTTTTCCCTCTTTTCCTCGGATTACTTGGCTTTCAAATAGCTTGAAAAAGTGCCGTGTGCGTTTTACTTTCACTTTCAAATTAGCGGCAATTCCGCGTTGATTCAATTCAAGCAACAACGTCAAACTCATAACTTTATTAACAAAACGAAAAAAATACACCATATATGCATAATAAAATAACAACTTACTTGGGCTACACAAAATTTAAATAGGTATATAAAACTGAAAATCAGCAAACACTGTGGAACCAAATAAATAAGAAACGAATGTTTAAAAAATCTTCCAGTCAATAGGCTTTTCAAAATCTAAAATATTACCAAACAGGCCCCTTTGCATTTCCTTTCTAAACGATCTTCTGCCATCGTCTTGTCTTTCTCACCTCACTCTTGTCAGTCAGCTCGACTCACTCTCCTCACGTGATAAATAAAATCTGACTCCTACTCCGTGGTGCACTGTCGTTCGTGCACGGTTCGGCACGCTACGTTGAACGTTTAGTTTTTTAAAGTGACTGTCCTCTAACTGAACTAGGCTAAATTATTTTTGTTTCTATAAAAAAAAAAAATCAAAACGACGGTGGGGGGCGGTGTTGTGGTAGGCAAATGACGTAACCGGTGTTGCGGCTTAACACCGGTATAACGCAGCAAGCCTAGTATTCAGTAGATGTGCCACTGACTGTCTTAAACACCACTGATTGGTCACTTTGTTCAGTGCTCGATTGGCTATGATGCTGAACATTGTTAAAAACATTGTAAATAGAAACCTTTGTTGGTCTTTACAGAGCACTCACTCACACACTTTGGAGAGTTTGAAATCAGAGCCTATTTAGCTGTCATACTAGTGAGACGTGAGTGAAATTCACTTGTCATTGAACATCATGTCTTTATAAGACCAACTTTTTTTTATTTTTTACATGATATTACCTAATTTTATTTCATCAGCAAAGATATATCGATAATATGACTAATTCTCAATTTCCTGTCTTTTCCCTTTTAATTTTTTGCTCTGTTGATTCCTGTAAGTGTCCAGAATCCGGAATAGATTGCCATTATTATACATTTACCCACGTCATATATGAAGACTCGCAGCTAAAACAGATTGAAAACATTGACATGACATCCTCTCATTGAATCAATTGAGTGTCCAAAAAGAATGCCACTCCAAACTCAGCACCTATGTAGTCACAGGGGGTTCTTAATAATAGCATTGGAGGTTTGGATCTGAATCATCCACACCGCAGTCTGTCATGGGCTTTAATTGACATGCTGAGGGTAACAGGGGTCACACACTGTCCTGAGATCAGTTCAGATGGGATTAAAGGTAGAAAACGTCTGTCTGTGGACAGTGAGAGGCAGTCTCGTTAACACAGGCTCTCAGCAGGACGGACGCCTCTCGGCAGTAGCTGTCAGTGTGTGGCATAGGGCTGTCCGAGCATGGGTCTTGAGCAGAGTGCTGCTGATCGCTGGTTAATAGTGGCAGTTTAAACAGTAATGAAGGGCTGATGTAACGCCCATGGCACGCACTGTCTGACCAACTCACTGCACTTTGTAAGGCAGGATCACAACATTTAAAGCAGGAGAAACAGGAGTCCTGCAGCTGACAGGAATACAGGTGCATCTCAATAAATTAGAATGTTGTGGAAAAGTTCATTTATTTCAGTAATTCAACTCAAATTGTGAACCTCGTGTATTAAATAAATTCAATGCACACAGACTGAAGTAGTTTATGTCTTTGGTTCTTTTAATTGTGATGATTTTGGCTCACATTTAACAAAAACCCACCAATTCACTATCTCAACAAATTAGAATATGTTGACATGCCAATCAGCTAATCAACTCAAAACACCTGCAAAGGTTTCCTGAGCCTTCAAAATGGTCTCTCAGTTTGGTTCACTAGGCTACACAATCATGGGGAAGACTGCTGATCTGATAGTTGTCCAGAAGACAATCATTGACACCTTTCACAAGGAGGGTAAGCCACAAACATTCATTGCCAAAGAAGCTGGCTGTTTACAGAGTGCTGTATCCAAGCATGTTATCAGAAAGTTGAGTGGAAGGAAAAAGTGTTGAAGAAAAAGATGCACAACCAACCGATAGAACCGCAGCCTTATGAGGATTGTCAAGCAAAATCGATTCAAGAATTTGAGTGAACTTCACAAGGAATGGACTGAGGCTGGGGTCAAGGCATCAAGAGCCACCACACACAGATGTGTCAAGGAATTTGGCTACAGTTGTCGTATTCCTCTTGTTAAGCCACTCCTGAACCACAGACAACATCAGAGGCGTCTTACCTGGGCTAAGGAGAAGAAGAACTGGACTGTTGCCCAGTGGTCCAAAGTCCTCTTTTAAGATGAGAGCAAGTTTTGTATTTCATTTGGAAACCAAGGTCCTAGAGTCTGGAGGAAGGGTGGTCCGGTCTGTGCAGATACTGTAGTTCACACAAAAATGAAAATTGTCATCATTTACTCACCCTCATGTTGTTCAAAACCCATAAGACTTTTGTTTGTTTTTGAAACAAATAAAAAATCCTGAGACCTGTAACCGGAGAGATTTTTGTCTACCAACCAAAAAAATGTACTTCAAATAATCCATATGAATTGATTGAGTGGTTTAACCCAAGCCCTCTGAAGAGACATGATTGATTTAAATGATGAACAGATTTCAACTGTACTTGCTTTTCATTAAAAATATCTTCATTTATGGTTTAAAGATGAAGGCAAGTTCTATGGGTTTGGAATGACTTGAAGGTTAGTAAATGATGACAATCTTCATTTTTGGGTGAACTATCCCTTTCCAACCAAATGTAGAAAAAATGTTTCTCATTCTTGATGGTATATAGTAGTTGTAATAAAATCATATCACTTGGTACAGTGCAGAACTGTGCACAATGTTGAGCTTCATTTCAGACAGAATATATAACCCCCCCTGACCAACATCTCATAATTCTACATGGTCCAGCATAACACAGATGTGTCTGTAGGCTGTCCAGTAACTCTTCCTTGAACAAAGCAAGAGTGAATTTCATGTAAAACTTTCTAAAGCCTAAATATTATAGCAGGGGTGGTGTGTGTGTGTGTGTGTGTGTGTGTGTGACAAAAACAAACCTGTGTGTGTGTGTGTCTGTACAGGTCTCAGGGGACAAGAGCATCTTCAGCACTTGTGCACAATACAGCACATTGTCTTGAGGGCTAATGGAGGCAGTGAACAGTGTTCAGATGAGACACTCTTTACACACACTCAGACAAGCACACACACTTGTACTATGCCTGCACTCCATCAATCAGATAACCAATAATACTACAATATATTACAATTCATTTGGTCACACTTTATTTTAAGGTCTATTTTAAGTACTACAGCAATATGAATAAGCAACTAATTGGTCCCTGAAATAGTGGTACTGTTAATTTTACAGTCACTGAAGTATTTGAATACCTCCAAGCTTTAGGTCTTTCATTCTCAAGAGGCCTTTCATAATACAGATAGTTTCAGCTGTAAAAGCAGATTGGATGAATTAAGGTGATCAAGAAAGCAACAAGCAGTGATTTTACCACAGAAAGTGGGTGTTCTTAAAGGGTTAGTTCACCCATAAATAACAACTTTATTCAACAATTCGTTTCCTCCGCATCACCCTGGTGCCATTTTGGAGAATATCCGCTGGACATAAAACAACGTATGCTGTTCTGTGTCAGCTGCGCCACACGGATAACGTTATGCTGTTTCCGTTCAGATCAAATCACAACAACGTAGGAAATAGATCCGGCGTGACGCAGCTGACACAGACATTGTTTTTTTTTTTTGTTTTTTTTTGGGTGAACTATCCCTTTAAGCACAACGTAAAATGGACCTTATTGCACTAGGCCTTATTGTTTTTATCAAATGGTGGCAACAGCAATGAAAAAATACACCAATATTTAATATATACACTACCGTTCAAAAGTTAGAGGTCTGTAAATTTTATGTTTTAAAGAAATTATTACTTTATCCAGCAGGGATGGATTAAATTGATCAAAAGTGATCAATAAAGACATGTATAATTACAAAAGACTTTTATTTCACATTAATAAAATAATCGTGAATCTTTTCAACATTGATTATAGAATTTTTCTCGAGCACCAAATCTGCATATTACAGTGATTTCTGAAGGATCATGTGACACACTGAGTAATGGCTGCTGAAAATTCAGCTTGGCCATTACAGAAATAAATTACATTTTAAAATATATTAAGATTGAAAAAAACAGTTGTTTTAAATTGTAATAATATTTCGCAATGTTGATGTTTTTACTGTATATTTTGATCAAATAAATGTGGGCTTGATTAGCATACGAGACTTTTTTTAAAAACATTAATGGGTTTGGAATACCATTTATTATTTATGTCATATGAACAATTCGACATTAATAAGACTGATGTAAGTCTCAAAAACGAAAGGTCACTTCTCAGGTTCTCGGGTTAATTTCACATAAGACATAAATGGGAAAATAACTTGCAGTACATGGAGTTTAAGACTGATTTACTTTATTACGGGTTACTTTGTGTGTTTTTTGCATATGGTGAGCAAAGCAAACAAAGATGCCATATAGCAGTGAAAGAAACACTAGCATGCAGTTTAAATATGCAATTAACAAACGTCTCATTGTGGTGGTTTTGATAATTCACATACTGATGCAAACGAACCAGTGGTGATTAAATTGTAAATTGGTGCAAATTCGACTTAAAAAGTCTGCAAAGTGTAGTATGTGCTCATTCTATTCTCAGTCTGGAGCCCTGTTAAACTGCCAGTAGCTGTGATCTCTTAAACTGCAGTAAATGGAACAACAGTGTTCTAACAGTAACAGTGCTTTTATATGTTGGTGATCTTGCTAAACTATTCGTGAAACAATTTCATTGTCAATGTACCATATAATGTGTTTTGTTTAAAGCAAGCTTTGAATCTGTTAATGTTAAATGCATCTGAAGTTTTATTCCTTTATTCTTATGCATGGCTTTTTAGAAGTCCCATTAACCCTCCAAAATTCCCATTTTTGGCAGCACAGCAGACCCAGAGTGACGTCCTTTTATACTTCCCTTGCAGGATCTTAACCAGTACCTTGAGGACAAAGTTTACCTGGCTGGGAACGTCTTCACCCTGGCAGACATCCTCATGTATTACGGCATTCACCACATTGTTGTAAGTCCCTCAGCTGTGAACTTCAATCGTTTGAGAGAAGTGATGCAGAGCGCCCAATTAAAGCAGTAAGATGCTTAAAGCACAGGAGAAACCTGACACGGCAGAAAAGATGAGACATGTAGTGATGTCATTTCCCAGGACAGCAGCCAAGGAAGTTTAAGGAGCCTGAAGGAGCCCATTGAGAAAGGAAGAAAGGGATTAAATGAGAATTAGAGAGAAAGAGAATAGAAGATCACATCTCTCCATGTCAGTGTTTGTAATTGACTGACTAAATGACTGACAGAGAGTTGTCATTACCCAGAAGGCATTAGTGTGTCACTCAGTTTAAATCTCCTGAAGATAAGGTCAGTTAGACGTACAGTTTCTTAAAAAAAAAAAGAAAAGAAAATATTCACCCCCTGGTGTGTATATATATATATATATATATATATATATACAGGGTTTGAAATTAACTTTTGCACTCACCAGACAATTTGGCTACTAAATTTTTAAGCTACCGGCCATTCATAACTTCTACTAGCCAAAAAAATTAAACAAATAAATTATGAAAAAAAGGCC
>NW_015632405.1:561661-562378 GCF_001515625.1 Sinocyclocheilus rhinocerous
AGTACAATTTCTAGGCATTTGTTTTCACTTTTACATGGGGGGTGTATGTATATATATATACATATACATACACCCCCCATATAAAAATGCCTAGAAATTGTACTACCATTATTAAACCCAAAATAACATATTTGTATTCACCATTCTTCAGGTGTTTAGTAGATTTCTCCTTTTTTTGCTGTATGTTGCACAGTGTTTGGCTTTTGACAAACATGGTGTTTAGTCTGATGGCCAGAAAGTACTACTTTTGCTTAACTATTTATCCGAGTTGTAGAGCCAGTTGCATCACTGTGACAAATAAAAGTTTCCAAGAGTCGATTTTTTTTTTCCTCGTCGCCCTATGATGAAACAACCTGTGCAAATTAAAATTTTAACTTTACGGTGCATTCACATGGTATCAGAAACTTTCTACTTCCCACTTGTGAAGTTGTAATTATGAATTTGTCGTGTTCGAGTGCTTTGTTGTCGGAAAGAACTGAAATCATGGTGGATGGCCCATTCATTCTTGCTGGTTTCTTGGAGAAATTTCATTAAAGCCAAAAGGTATAGGAGATATTTAGTCAATAAGTTTTTGAATAAGAGCGTAGCGTCCCATTCATTGGTAACCATATAAATATTTACTGACATATAAATATTCAGCTGGCTGACGATTCCTACATTTCGTTCAAATAAATGCTTTTTTTTTTTTTTTTTTTTTTTTTTTTTTTTTTTTAAAAA
>NW_015632405.1:562489-563855 GCF_001515625.1 Sinocyclocheilus rhinocerous
TTTTTTTTTTTTTTTGCTGTGTTCAATAATACAATATGCATAAAATGGTTATTTATATATGCAAATATTCATGACTTTAACTTATCAATGTAGATGTTGTGGGAAAAGCGAATAAAAGCAAATATGTTTCTCTCCTCCGCCATGTTTAAAATTTATGGCCTGCCCAACTTGGAAACTTGGATATCAAAATTTTCTTCAAGTTTCTCAGTTGTAAATACAACTTGAGAGGCCATTCATGTCCAATTTCCGAATAATAAACTCGTATTTACGATAATTCCGATAGCACGTGAAGGCAGAATTAGATCACACCCCCGGAGGTGCTGCTGTTGCACAAAAGAGTGAGATAGTTAGCCCTATAGCACAGAAAATGGTTTTGAAAATCATTGTAATGACATAAACTGAAGTGTAAAAACAGAAGAAAAATATTATATAACACTATTCATAAAAATGCAACATTCTTTGTTTCTTTTTCTAACAAGGCAAATAGAATGATAATGCACTCACCATCAATCTGTGGAACTCCCCATGCTTTTCTCTTTTCTCAAGAATAGGGTGTACCTAGGGCTGGACGATATGGCCAAAATTGATATCACGATATATTTCTTAATTTCGGTCGATACGATATAATTCCGATATCGATATGAACACTATTTATCTGAAATAGAAATCTTTTGTAACATTATAAATGCCTTTATCATCACTTTTGATCAATTTTATACAACAACACTGGTAATGTATATCGAAATATCGGAAATGTGTTTAAAAATCATATCACCGTTATTGAAAAAAATTATATCGCGATACATATTGATATTGAATTATTGTCCAGCCCTAGGTGTACCCAATAACACCATCTTTTTCTTTTCCTTTTTTTCATTTAGTAAAACAAAAACTCATCTGCTGCTGCTGGTAGAGAAATCCATTTTCTTTGTGCACTTCCAGAATTAAATCACAGAGGGTGCTTCTGTACTTAGTGAGGGTGCTCTAGTCTTAAAGGGTTAGTTCACCCAAAAATGAAAATTAGACACAGGCTAATTTTCATTTTTGGGTGAACTAACCCTTTAATGCACATTTTGACATATATTTTGCCCTGTCCATTGTTATGGTTATCACTATGTTAATCATTGCTATTTCAAGAGGGAATCCCGCAGAAATATGCATATGTCGTTCTTGAAACTTTGCAGCGTGCATTAGGGCTGAACGATTTTGGAAAATAATCTAATTGCGATTTTTTTTTTTTGAATGACCAGCACCTGAAGGCAAGTCTGTGCGACTTCATCTATGGCTTTTTTCTTCCCTTTCACAAACTAATCCATCTCCCATTCTAAGTTACGTCCTTTGGCTGTTTACTGTTTTATTTCCTTTC
>NW_015632405.1:563907-603844 GCF_001515625.1 Sinocyclocheilus rhinocerous
CCTCTGCGATTGAAAAATCTTGTTTTTTCATATCGCGATATTATCGCAAATGCAATTAATCGTTCAGCCCTAGCGTGTATGTGTCTGATAAACAGTTAATGTCTGATACAAGTTTCAGAACTCAGAACCGCGTTTTCAGCGGGGAGACACCTCTGATTGGCCATTGTCTTCAAGAAACCAATAGATATGTCTGTGATTGGCTAATTTGCTCAATGCTGCACAAACATGTTGTAAATAGAAACCTTTGGTGCTCCACAGAACGCAAACACAAATAGCAACTGGAGTGTTTGCCAAGTCTGTTTCATCCATGAAGCTATTATTAAACCTTCAACTGGGGGTGCTCTTGCTTTCATTTGAGAGTGCTTAGAGGGTAGAACTGGGCCTGAATTACCAGTTTGTGTGTGCTATGTGCCAACATTTAAGTCATTCTTCTCACTGGTCAAAAAACGATAGGATGATCAGCTGAGTGGCGAGTTGCGCCACCTCGTGTCCAGGTATGAAATGCATTTTTAGTCATTGCCACTTATTGTGCAGGCCTGAATTAGCTGAAGGCGATCATTCGTTACTGATTTGCTTGACTTTTTCGAATCATTCTCGGTTTAAAAAACCCTTAAAAGTCTAGTCTTAAGACACTTTTTGACTTTTTTTTTTTTTTTTGCATTTTATAATATATAAAATGCTGTATATATTATATTGTAAAAGGTCAATAGTATCTTAATTTAGATAAATGCTGTAAAAACAAGTACTTTTTGTCGATATTTTACTGGATGCCTCTAGTGTTATGCACATTTCTTTTTCCCTTTATTGTTCACCGTGTCATGTTTGTCCTTACTTTTTTTAGGTGGAATTGGCTGTACAGGAGAAAGAGCGATATCTGAATATCACCAGGTGGTTTGATCATATCCAGCACTATCCAGGCGTACGACACCATTTACCTCCTGTGGTGGTTTTGAGGAACAGAGTTTACCCAAGTGGTCACTACTGAAAGCCTTGATAACTAGTTGTGATTGTCAAATAATCCTGAATTTATGGTCACAATATGCGTCACAACCCTAATGTTAACCCAAACAGTCAGAATACGTAAAGCAGGTCTTGCCTTTTTTGTTTTGTTTTGTGTGAGCAAGTTCGTGTCCATTAGTAGTGCTATTTTTGTGTTTAGAATGAGTGTAGTTTGTGAAAGGTTTATTCAAATTATGTGGATTAGAGTACCTCAGAATCAACAATGAGAATAGTGGCTGTGTTTAAATAAAACTTTTGCTAATGAAAAGGCAGTTAATTTAAATAATAACCTGAATACAAAACAAGTAAATCTATTAATATCTCTTTCACATAAGGTAGTCACTAATTAAGATAACATTGATATCCCTCATTTCAAGCCACACATATCTTTCCTCATTTGGCATTTTCTTCTGCCGTTCGCCTCTTTCCTCTAGTCTTGGCGCTGGTGTGGGCAGTACTCTGAGGTTTGATAGGATGTTGTGTTCTTGCTCTGGGGCAGTGGGCAGACTACCAGCTGTAGCTGCACAGACAGCACTGGTGTGTTCTGATTTCCATGTGCTTTTCAATCCATCCACAACAAGTGTGTCATTTCCCCCAAAATCCCCTTCTTTGATAGCTGTGAATATTTTTCGACAGTTAAAGTATTCAACCGCTTAATCCACTTCTGTTATATAAATCACTGGCTGCGTCAAAGGTTTTCAATATTCAAAATATTTTTGAATCAGGCATTGTTGAAGATCTGTGCTTGTGTTTTCATGGCACAAAATTAAAGCATTTATATAAAGGGTTCAAGACAAAAAAGCTTTTCCAGTTCCAAGAGACTTGTTCCTGAGAACATAGCAGCTTTATTGATCATAAAAGATTGACTTAAAACATCTTTCGGGAAACCGAGTGCTTCATGCAAACGTACAACATGTGGCCAATCTGGTTTGGAGCTGCTCTGTCCGTAGCCTTTATGGTGGAAAATCCTCTTCTTATGAAAGGGAGATGTGTTTTTGCACATTTACTTATCTGCTGTGCATATGCTGACGAAAAGATCCCTCTGTTCTTTTTATTATACTTCCTTTCCTGTAAGCCTTCTTTATGAAATGTCTGCTGTTCTCAAGCTCAAGTTTGTGTTCTTTAATGTCAACAGAATGTTGTCCTGTGCCAATAAATGAAAAAGGGAAAACAGAACTATCAGTGTCCTTTTTGTATGAGTCCTCTTTCTGGATATATGACACATCCCATTTTTTGCAGAATTCGAAGAATTTCCATCTGACATTCAGTGTGTTCATAGAGGAACCGCAGCGGAACAAAGCAATGTGTGTTTGTGGGATAGCAAACTGAAGAAGCGACAGAAATATTGCAGTCATCAGAACAGGCCTTGTGACCAGATAATGGAGATATCCACAGTGGAGTCTCTGTCTGCCTGTTTATTTCTGTCTCTAGATTTAATTGGGCGGCTAATCTAAAAGAGGCTTCCCTCATCAAAATGAAATTTATCGCCTCTTTCACGTCCACAAAAGATGACCAAACCACATGTAGCAGATGTTCCTGAATGGAGGTCTTTAAGGAGATTTTAACTAAAGTTTTCCACATTTTTTAAACATCAGTTCAGGTGTCATGGGGTCACTATTGCTTTAGCTTGAAGTTGAGGAAAATGAAAGATGTTTTAAGTCACAAAAGATCCACAGCAGGAGGTATAGGACACTCCCAATTATTTTGGGCGTCTATATGCAGAGTTAGAGGCGACTTACTCTTCATGGGTGGGCACTGGATCTCACATGGCAGCATGCCACAAGGTCAACAAACCACCTATTGCTTTCCCAAAAGGCTGCAGGGACTTCAAGAAGAGCAAGGAGTAGCCACATTAGGTCCTCTAGGATATGCACTCTGACACGATTATGCTTTTCTTTTGATGCAGCAGGATCTTGGTGAAAAGACTTTAAGGCTGACAACTGTGCAGCACTTCTGGAAAGTTAAGTGCTCCAAAAGAAGAACATGGATTCCTGGTTCTACTAGAACGAAACAGGCTTGCATCATTGACACAGCTACAGACCACAATGGATAGATGTATACACATTGACTTTGCCAGGTTGCACTCGCATTTTGTTTGCATCATGTCCCCTGAAGTGCCTGAAGTTTTCACCAACTGTTCATTATGTCTCGTTAACAAGATAAAGAGCTGCATGCCAAGCTAGATGTGAAGCTGGGAAAACACGTGGCGTGCATTAGCGCAGGGTAAGTGGTTGTGACAGCTCCCGTGTTATCTGCACCCAACAGGAAGTGACAGTTCTACCATGCGCCCATAAAGCAGGCATCTGATTGTCTACTGCAATTACATGACTGAAGAAAAACAGGAAGAGGAAAAAAAAGTTACGCGGTGGTAACGCATCCACACGCAATTAAAAACTTTACTTTAGAACGGCGAGAAGCACATTTAGGTGGAAATGCTCCACTTGAGGCAGTGTAATTGTCAAAAACATTTGTGAGTCTGTGAATTAATATGTCTTAAAGGCAAAAGCGTTTTACAGATGCAGCTACGCATATTATCATGGAATGAGGTATTCTGAGCTAAACACTAACATCAAAGGCCTGTCACTCTTACTTAGTGATTGAAATACGCAATGGTTCAGAAAAGAGAGTCGAGCGTTGCCTTTGCCCTCTTACTTGTGTATAACATGGGTCTTGCAATAAGACAGGAGGATCACAGGTGTGGGTCTGTGCACAGAGTCTTCGAGATGCTCCTTGCTCACTTCATCAATCACAGAGGCCGTCTGATTTTAAAGGTGCTAAAGTACATGTGTGTGACCCCAGGCACCGTGATGGCACCTTAACACTGACACGGATGACAGAATCTTCCAGAAATAGACTCTCTGCTGCATGGAGCCCTGTCCCAGCTGCACGAAATGCACTCCTGAGAGGGATATGTGGGCCTTGTGCACCATGTGTGCGTTGAGACTTTCATTTAAGGGGTTATGGATTTGGCTTGAGGGTACCAGAGGTTTGGGGGGAGTTAAAGACATGAAAATATCCTCCTGGATCTCGAGAGATTATGGGCCAAGCTTAGAAGGTGCATAGGCACCTATTATAACTTCTTTAGTAAGGGAGTCTAGGGTAGCCCTTACAACTGTATAGTAACACGTTCTGTGAGATCTGGCACTTGCATTGAGGAACGACTACCATGCTAAATTTGGGATCTGTCTTTTTATGCCCTTCTAGCGCCTCTAAGGCACTAAGGTCCTCATCTAGTATACTGTAGCATACTCATGAGCACAGGGGAGAAGTGGCCCAACCAGGCCCGGTTCTTGACGGCTATAGAAGGGTGGGCTGGCAGATATTCTGGGTGGGCATTTTTTAGTCATCATATCATCATATAGTCTAGAAGATATTTATACTGTAGATATTGCTATATTAACTATATTATATCTACACTAAAAAAAAGCTTTCATGGGCAGCCTAGAGTAGGCTATCATGCACTTTCACAGCAAAATAAACTTTTTTTTTTCTTTATTGAAAAAAAAAAAGCCCTCTTTTTGCGTACGTACAAAAGTCAGATTTCAGATTTATAAAGCCATGCATACGCCAGAACCTGCAAAAAATTCCCTTTGTAATATCCAGTCAGCGGAAGATCTCCACCCCGTCTCCTCCCGGAAATAGCCATATATGGAGCTTACAACGCCTAGTTTTAATATGCATAAAGGGTACAATACGTTAGGAAAATATGAGATACGTACTATAAATGCTTTTTGAGACATCACATTGCTATTCAAATTTATGCAATTTTGCCTATAAAGTAAGCATATATTTTAGAATGTTAGCCTATATTTGAATGGAGATAGGCCTTATTATTTTGCAGTGTAAATAACTGCCTGACTCACCGCGTCAATAACAAAACATTTTGAAAATAAAATGTGCATATCTTACAGTTTCCTTCAATTTCTATCTTTTAAATATGGTGTTTGTCACAATATTGGGAAGAGCACGACTGGAGTTATATTAGGCTTCTGTCTGTGCGCGACACCATTGAACAGAGGTTCTAGAGTACTGTCATCAAACCTGTTCAAACTGGACTGTTTGATCAACGAGTGCATCCTTATGTCTGTCGTTACCGTCTATGTCCCAAAGCCATCAGATGAATCAAGTTCACATCAGTGATCATTATTCACGCAAATGTATTTTCTCAGAACATGGACAAGCGCTACTCTACATTGCTCAAAACTCACGTTTGAATCATCAGTGGATTCAGTGTTTGAATCATCAGCTCCATGAAGGAGCGGCCGGTGGGCTTGCGGCAACCACATGTGACGACCCCGGGCTGGACTCCGCTTCGTCCACGGTGAAAGCCGATCCGGCGATCCACAGCGCGAAGTTGATGTATTCCCTCAGCGACCAGCACGGATCAGCTCTAGGCATGACAAAGCGGATATCGTCCTCTTTTAGAAGGCCAAACAAAGTAGTTTCACTTTTACAACGAAACACACAGCACCTTCACGTCGTGGCGGCAGCAACAATACTACAGCGAGAATAAAAGTTTCGCCTTCTTCGCATACCACAGGAAAATTGTTCGAAAGCAGCACATACACTACAAATATGTCTGTTTAAATTCATATAAAAATTTTGTAAATTCTAGATAATAATTTCATGAAATTTCAGTGCTTAACTTCATTTTTACTTCACTTCATTATTAAGAGTGTCAGATTTAATCTAAATGTCAAATGTAAAACTTGAAAAAATTATTTAAAATCATTCTGTTTGCTTCATTATTTCGCTCACTCCAGTAAAAGAGTGCGTATGCATGGTCTAGAGTGTACGCACGGTGCCGCACATATTTACGCCTAGTTTATTTTTTATAAATCCGATATGTCCGTGGAAAATAGCGTACACACATTTCCATTACACATTTATACATCAGGCCCCAGACCTCTATGGTAATGTTACTTATTTAAGCTGCAGTCCGCTAACTTTTTTTGGTTAAAAATGATCCGAAATCAATATTTGAGCAAGTACATAACAAGCCAGTGTTCAAAACTACCGTCTTACTTTAGCCCGATTCACAACGGTTAGCTTATAGTAATGTTTTCTAATTTGAATGGTACGGGTAGGTTTTCGCGGGAAATTCGAGCATGCTGCTGCGTCATTACGTCACATCTGTAAACATAAAGAAGTTGTCCCGGCTACTAGGCTATATCGCATGTGAGGGTGCTGCAGGTGGTGGATCGTTTATAGCCTTTCCTCACAGCAGCTGGAATAATTAAATCTATCATTTTGATGGCGGATTGTAATCCAGAAAGGACTATGTTTTTATGAAACACATGTGAATGAAATGAAATTATATTCCATTTTTAAATGTGCTTCTGATTACAGATAGCCTGGGATTACACAATTTTTTTATTTTAAAGACAACCAGTTCGAAGGGATAATTTGCTTTTTGGATTAAAATAATTTGTTAATATGAAATTCGAATGGTATGACAATTAGATATTAGACTGTACAGAAATTGAAATCTACACGCTAATACACACTATAGGCAATGCTGATGTTGTTAACATTAATCATTTGAGAATAAAGTATAACAATAATAACAATTTGCACGGTTTGATGTGATATGAGATAACCGATCTTTAGATTAAATTACCATTGGTAGCGCGATTTATTGTAATGCTTTTTTCCTCAGTTGGTCAGAACAAACGTGGCAGACTTGTTACTTACTTGTTCAGATGACAATATATGGTGAAAATTCCTATTTGGGTCATATATTCCGAGACGTAGGCTAGAATCTGTGATTGCGACGTACAGTAAATATCCACACCGGTGTGGTGACTGACTACCACACATACTCCTCAAAACATTTGATTCATCCGCGCTGGAGCCGTGCCGGAGCACAACCCACACAAGGAAGATAATTCCGCAAACAGCTGCAATTGCAGGTTTTCAAACAGAGATGGCGACAAAGAGGCAAAACTTACGGACTGCAGCTTTAAAGAAACTAAATAAATAAATGATTTAAATGGATTAGTGGAATAAATTAAAAGAAGAAAAAAGAACAGTAAAAAACAAGAATAATCATTTTTTGTAAAGTAATCAATCTGAACTTCAAATAATATTTTTATTTTAAAATATGCACCCATTCAATTTCAGTTGTATTGTTGAAAACGCAAAACAGAAAAATGCTATTGTCATAATCAATTATGAATTAGGCTACATGAATCACGTAAATGACAGACCTACTATCTATTCAAAACTGCGGAATTTGACATAAAAAGTCGAATAGTTTGCATAACTGGTCGTTTTCGTCATAGAAGGGGAACGCAGTTTCTTACAGTCGAGCCAACTGTTGCTATAGTAACGAACGCAACTTTCATCGCACAAGCTCTTACTTTCAGTTTTTATTCTTACATTCAGCATTAACAGCAAGCCAAAAGGGGTAAGCTTTCAACTGAACTATATAGCCTACATGCATTTTAGATTCTTATATTATGCTCTTGCCCCATCCATGCAATGAATGCACAATCAATAGATTGAGTGGGTTTTTTAGAAAATTTAAATTGCTCAGGTAATTTCAGGGGTAGGCTATGATACATATTCATGTAGCCTATTAAACTCCCTGTGATAGCGCGCAAATATTTCTGCCCGTTTTCGCTCGTTCTCATGCCTCTGCTTTTCTGCAACAGACTGAAGCCGTGTGAATTCAGCGTGCCTTGCATTCATCTAATAAAAGAAAAATGCTGCAATTTTCTGGTGTTATGTTATTGTTGGGGCAGTCTCCAGCTATATCTTAAACTTCTCAAAATACAGTCCGCTTCAGATTGGTTTTAATCACTGCATAAAAAAAATGTACGCAATATTTATCTAATTCTGATTGGGTGGGCAAGACAGTCATTTGGGTGGGCTCAGCCCACCCCTGCCCATGCCTGGAGCCGGCCCCGGGCCCAACTCTAATTATTTTGTCCCGGGCCCTATGAAGTTTAGTGACGGCCAGGGCTGGACTGGGACAAAAAAATCGGCCCTGGCATTTTTTGGTCCAGGCGGCCCACCACCACTTTGATATATATATATATATATATATATATATATGTGTTAGTTCTATCAGCATTGGGTAAAACAGCATTATAATCTCCTTTTCAGTAAAGTTAGAGAAAGCTGCTAACATGTAGGCTACACGGGGGAACGAGTAACAGCGATGATGTTGAATTAAATGTAAACAAATATTTTCCCCGCATATTTATACTGTTCCTGATAATAATAACTTCTACTGCTTGTTCCATTTCTGCACATCAGTTTTTGTGAATGAATGACTTGTGCTACCGGTTGTTTTGGTCTTCATCAACAGCCGCTTGCGCCACCTGCTGGTGAGCGACTGACAGCAGCTGGAGATCATGCATCGGTGCTCTACTGTTATTCCTGCAGCTCCCGGATGTGCAATGGCGAATTTTAACCACTGAATTTGTGGAAGCGAATTTGTAAAGTGAAATAAAATGGATCTAAAATTGCCTGTCGAAATGCAAACATTGTTAATACAATGCATTATCTTTTCAGTGCAATTCAACATGCTTTTTTGTTTCAAAGACTTTGTCATTGTGTTTCTTCCATACCATAATTGCTGTTTGTTTTGTAGCCTGTATTGTTTTTGTTAACACAATGTTTCCTCTATCATAGGAGTCTGTCTGTGTTGGAGGAAAGTTGTAAAATTTAAAACACTAATTAGGAGGGGACTGAATATTCCCTTGAGCAGTATGGGGGTCTGCTTGTCAAAATCTCT
The DNA here is from genome assembly GCF_001515625.1 of Sinocyclocheilus rhinocerous. NCBI lineage: Eukaryota > Metazoa > Chordata > Actinopteri > Cypriniformes > Cyprinidae > Sinocyclocheilus > Sinocyclocheilus rhinocerous. The sequence continues at coordinate 572,651 of NW_015632405.1, forward strand.
ATCGCAACCATTAGCTCAGAATTAAGGTCCTTGCACACCTTATCCTTGTCTGAAATTTTCATATGTGTTATTAGGTTTTTTTGTTTGTTTTTTGTTTTTCGTATTCATCATCCTTTCCTATCAAAATACTTGCTACGGATGCGAAAACGCAGAAAATCAAACCTGCAAATCAAGTTCTGTGACGGACTAAAGTTTTGGAGGCAGTTTGTAATCGTGACTGACACAACGTGAGGCCGTATTTATTTTTTAACGTGCGAAAAATTTGGACGAGAATTTCGGACTCGGTGTGCAAAGACATTTACTCTTTTCTTTTGCTTCTAACTTTGCTTTGGTCATTTTACACAAAGCCTCGCACATGACCAATGAAAGAAAAAAACAAGATTGTAAGTATTTATTCACACAACTTACTAATTTGTTTCCTCATTTTAGGTAAACTGTGGTTACGATTGAACTAAATTAAAATGAGAGAACGAATTCAAATGTGGCCACAAATTAAGTTTGTGGGAATGTAATCGTAATTAGTGGCCATGATATCCATTTTATCTTCTGCATGTTTTGTGCAGGCCTCTATACTTTAGGAATCATTTGGGTGTGAAAAACATGATCACACGTTGATCTAATAAATTTTAATGTGTGTGGTTTGCACAAGTGGCAACTTGTTGCCCCCATTTGCATAATTTCTACTGTTCCAACTGAACAAATCAAATCAAAGAGTATGACCTGATATCAGGCCTCAATTTACAGTCAAAAAATAATAATAATAATACAGTTGAAATTGCACCTCTTCTCTGTTATCTTCACAAACAAGAGGGTATCTTATCTCATCTATACACCACCTCCTCTGGTTGCCCCATTGCCCCACAGGTCTTGCCAGGGAACTTTATTAGACCTCCTGTGTTAATGTCTTCTGATAGGATGTCTCGGGGGTGCTGTGAGAAGTGATACTAAAAGTAATTCCAACTGAAATGGCACGACAAAGAGAATACTTTTTATGAGCTCCTCATAGCTCCAGAGGCATAAGGCTGATAGACTGGAGTCCAGCCTGCAGTTGTTTATCCGGGTTCATGTGTCAGGGGCAGAGCAGTGCCCTCAGCTACCCTCCTAATGGCCACTGGTCAGAAAACACTCAAATAACATCTCATTAGCATATCTTCTGTTCAAATCTGCATATTTGTCACACCGGTTGTGAATTTTTAATTTGTGCTTCATTATAATGCAGGTTTTAATTCATCCTGACTAATTTATTTAAACCTGGAGTGAAATTAAGAGTTTTTCCTCAAAGCCAACGATTTACCTTTTCTCATCATATTTCTGTAATGAACACAGAAATGCAGAAATCACGTAGATTTGACAAAACAAATAAACATGAGTTGATATTACTAAAAGTGATGAAACCTAACCATTTTATAAATAATATAAATCACGTATCTAATCTGTCTGTTATAAAGTAAAATATTGATTTTACCACTTAATGTAATGAATATAACTTCAGAGCATACATAATAAAACTACATGTATTTCACTTTCCAAAATATTTTAAATAATCTTGTATATCAAGATATAAATGTTCACAAATATTAAAATGTGATTATTAAATCATTATTAAATATGAAATGTTTTATTAATATATTTTCAACTAAATTCAAATGAAAAAGGAACTCTATATTAGTAACAGACCGATGTAGTGGCTAATGGTTGATATTTGAGCATGTTTATTTTAAGCGTCCTTTTAATTTCAGTATGATTGTGTTTATATCTTTTACTGGCTTCCTTAATCTCTAGATATCAGTATCGGCCATTAGTATGAAGAACACAGATTGTTGCTGATACTTCAGATCAGTGATAAAAAGTCATACTGTGTGTTTACAGAACAGAGAATGAGCTGCCCAGAACATCTTCCCATCTCTGTGTAAGATGTTTTCAGTGGGAATACAGCGGCCACAGCAGCGGCTGGCAGTCAGACAGCCCGTCTTTAATGGATTAACCTTGACAGGACATGCTTATGAACCAGAAATGTACCTTTTAGTCCTGCATGACTGTGTCCCTGCTGCACGGCCTTCACTGCTCACTGGCTGCGTGTTTATCTGCAGGCATGAGGCTGCGGCTCTTAGTGCTCTCTCAACATACATCTGCCAAATACAAGCTTTGACCAATCAAACCCCTACCCTACGATATTCAATAACAAGACTACCTGAAGACCAGACATTAACACTATAATTATTTGTAGCTCTCTTTGATTTTTATATTTATTTGTTTATTCAACAATAAACATTCGGGGCCAGGTTTTTTTTTTGTTTTTTTTTTGAAGTCTCATTCCACAGGTATACTATTTACTTACTACAGTTATTACAATAACTGGCTAATTAGTACGTTCTAACCCTTAAGCCAACCCTAAACTTAACCTATGCACTCTAAAAAAAATGCTGGGTTGTTTCAACCCAACTTTGGGTCAAATATGGACTAACCCAACTTTTGGGTTAAAAATTGAATTTAAAAATGTAACCCAACAGCTGGGTTAGTCCATATTTGACCCAAAGTTGGGTTGAAACAACCCAGCATTTTTTAGAGTGTGTAGTTACTTTTTCAGGACTTTTTGGAGTAAGTGCACAAATTGTAAAATAAAGTGCATAACGTGCATCTGGAGTTCTGAAATTTCATAGAGATTTGGAAGTTGGCTTTATGACTTAGCAGTGCAACTCTCTGCAGCCACATGGTTTTCTGCTACAAACCACCATCACGGGGAGCTCCACTGTGGTTCAAGTGCGACTCATGCTTGCCATGACTACATGACACACATGCATATTTGTGCATTTCGTCATGACGGAATTTAACAAGAATAAATTATTGCTTAGGGGTTGCTCTATCATAGCTCAGAAAACTTCCATGAAATGCATTTCATTTTTTCATTCCTTAAGGAGAATACCTTAAACTCAAAACACCCTAGATTATGGCAATGTGTTCTGCATGGGCAAACACACTTGTTTCAGAAAATGTAAACATTTATTTATATAACAATATACAGGTGCATCTCAATAAATTAGAATGTCGTGGAAAAGTTCATTTATTTCAGTAATTCAACTCCAATTGTGAAACTCGTGTATTAAATAAATTCAATGCACACAGACTGAAGTAGTTTAAGTCTTTGGTTCTTTTAATTGTGATGATTTTGGCTCACATTTAACAAAAACCCACCAAGACTTAAACTACTTCAGTATGTGTGCATTGAATTTATTTAAATACACGAGTTTCACAATTTGAGTTGAATTACTGAAATAAATGAACTTTTCCACGACATTCTAATTTATTGAGATGCACCTGTATAGGCCTACTGATTTAACCTTTTCCAATCCCTTCTTTCTCCCTTTCTCCATCACATATCAGCTCAGAGATGTGTTTATTTTTAAAATAAAAACAAACAAAATATTTGAAAAGTGGGTATTTATTAGGCCTTTAACTTTAAAATTTGATTGATCAGGTTGGCACATTAACCGTGACACATGGTAAGTAAGTAAGGTCCCAATACAACTGCATCCATTTTTGATTTTAATAAATATTGTAGCACATTATATATAATGTACTACAATACACAGAGGGGAAAATAGTATCTGCCATTATTTGCACTAAATGGCATCTAACTAGTTACACTTAGTGTAAATAGCACTTATTGCAAATAGCTTTTGCCAAAAAGTTAATTTGACGAATGAGTACCAGTCTTGTTACTTAAATCTAAATGCAGCTGAAGGTTTTCTCAAAACTTATTTCTGAGATATTTTTTCTGGTGTTTGGATGATTTTTAATGTATGTATTAAGCCAGTAACCATTAACATTTCTCAACCAAATTCCACAATATTTGTCTTAATTTTTTAAGAATAGATCTGTTGATTTATTTATTTTTGTAAAATTTGCTTGAAAAGTATGCTTTGCAGAATGACTTTGTTACTTTCAATGCAGTGACATTCAGTGCAGTGACATTCAAACATTTTAACTTTGCCCTAAGTGTCCAAATTATTCTTGTAGCTACTGTATGTTGCTCATGTCAATACAGAGGGGGAAAAATATGTGAGAGCAATAAAAAAAATACTTAGTAGTCGTTAATTGCCATACTATGACATTAGTTACATCTGATTTTAGAAACACCAACAGTGCCTTGAGAAATGTGCAGCGCTGTAGGGTTCAGGAGAGGAAGTGTTCACTTTCCACTCAGAGGAAGACCTGTGGGCCGTCTGGCTCCATGACTGAGGATGCTTCATCCTGTTCAGCCCTTCAGTTATTCAGCTCAAGGGAATCATATCCTACGATGAGCCATCATCCGCTTGTTAGAGACTCACTTGTAGAGCTTCATTTTTCAGGCTATATTTAAGCGCACATGACAAACTGCTGATTCTTGGCCCTTTGAAAAACACATACGCTCGAGGCTGGCGTGAAATCGACATTTGCACCCGTCTGCAGGGTGTGAGGACGCGGGACAAAGCTGCCGTTATTGCGCTGCGGCGTAATCTCTTGTTCTCCTCATCACTCTCCTTAACTCCCCTCATCATCGCCACAGTTGTTATTGGGCTGCTCTCCTCAACGCTTTCATTCCTGAGCTTAAAGTGTTTGAACTGGAAACGCTGTGGCCCCTGAGGGCCCGAACTGCTCCATAATCAAAGATATTTGGGATGAGTTTGCTGCGGGTGGAAAGGTTATAGCTGTATTTTACAGCGCTAACTCGACACACCAGCACAATGAAGCTACTGTCACCCATATCAGCTTTGAGACACAGCCAAGATGTGCATAACTCCAATATTCCTGTTTACTGATTGATTTTGCTTTGTGATTTTTATTTCTTCACCTCTCATCTTGTGAATGACCTACCAGGACTCTTTTGCCACAGCCACACACTCACAGATAAACATGTGACATTCTCTTTGGTGCTTGATAACATGGCCCTTGACTTAATGTGGTATGTTATTGTCTTTAATATAATTTCATGGAGTGTTTCTCTGTAAATAAACAGATGATTTGGGACTGAAATGTATGAAAGGACAAAGAGAGGTCTGATAACTCACAATTTTGAATTTTAGGTCTACATGACATAGCTGGTGTGTGACCTCATTCAGTCACTCATTTAAAATATTCCTAAAAATGCAACTTTAAATTCAAGCAAAATTATTTTTTAATTTATGATATTTATGATGTAATTAACAAAAAAAGAAAGAAAGAAAAGAAACGTGCCACAATTATTGGCACCCATAGAAATTCTCCTAGCAAATCTTAAAATCTTTAAACAATTTCATTATATTCCCATTAATATCATACATTTTCACATGAGTGATCAGGAACACAAGGGGAAAAACCCATGACCTTCAGTTTCACTCGGCACAAATATGAGGGCCAAATTTCTATAGTCCTTTATCACTATGGGAAAAACCCGAGGACACAGTAATGATGTGTGACAAAATGTTGTTGAGTTGCACAAAACAGGAATTGGCTATACTAAAATCACTAAACAACTGTAAAATGTCCATATGTACTATCAGAGCAATACTGAGATGTTCAGAACTATTGGAAAATAATTTGTCTTCGTCCTCACACACACATTGAGTAGGATAATTTAATTGGCTGCTTAAGGATCACAGCTAAATAACTGCAGATGCTATCTACATAACCATAATTTGTTTGGGAAAGTTACCATAAAAAGCCTTTGTTGACATCAAAGAACAAAAACTCAGGTGTACAGTTTCCCAAGTTACTGGATCTTTCTATGCTGGGTTCCATGGTCAAACAAGACCAAAAATAGAGAAACAAGCATTGTTTTTGGTACAGAATCACATACATACTGATCATATATAATGTGGTGCAATGATATTTGATAATATACAAAAATTGGTCTCAACCTTAAAACATTTTAATAGAGAAGTGTCATGGGTTATTTATTATGTATTTGTTTGTTTGTTGGCTTTTTGTATTAGAATTAAATTGGGGCTGAAAAAATTTACTGCTTTAGAGTTAGAAGCAATAATTACTACTGGTAGTTTGCAAGACTCCTAATGACACAATACAAATCTATCTGACCGGGATCTTCATTTTCTGCTGGGTGTATGTGTGTTTGTGTTTGAATACATTTTGCCATTCATTCCCCTCCAGATTTCCCTCAAGAGGTTCAAGTTTTATTGGCATCATAAAGGGATTTTGCCAAACCATTAATAACATATCCTGAAGATGTGAGAGTATGTATTTACTTTTGTTTAAAATCGTTGCGGTTTGTTAAGTGGGAAAAGAAAGTGATTTTGCTTTGTGTTGAATGAGGGCATGAGGTCAAGAGCTGTAGTTGTGTTCTCACTTTCTAGATTTTTGTTTCTATTTGTGTAGTTTTCTGTAATACAATGTTTAATTTGGCTATCTCTCTCTCGAGTGATATACTTTGTTATATTGCTACATTCAAGTGCTGTTAAATTCCTATCAGCTCCCAAATTCCCTGTACTTTCTCACCATGCAGACCGCACAATATTATATATATATATATATATATATATATATATAGAGCAAGCTAGTGTTAGAGTTTCAGTTTTTCCTTTTTAATAAATCTGCAAAAATGTCAACAATTCTGTGTTTTTCTGTCAATATGGGGTGCTGTGTGTACATTAATGAGGAAAAAAAATTAACTTAAATGATTTTAGCAAATGGCTGCAATATAATAAAGAGTGAAAAATTTAAGGAGGTCTGAATACTTTCCGTACCCACTGTATATATATATAACCCTAGCTTAAGATCACTTGTTGTAAAATAACTATAACACACGACCTCACATTGTTTTTTGTTGTCACGACATGCGGGATGAAAATTAGGTCACTATGTGTATTGAACAAAATAATAATAATAAAGTATTTTTCCATAAACACCTTTCCCTGGTGACTGCAGAGCTATAGACAATGATTGTAAAGCCCCACAGGCCCCACAGCAGTGTGCGTACTGTATGTCTGTACACAAACTCACTCATGCTGATATGAACGTTTGCCTTTCTGTGTCAACTGAACATGTGTATGTGGGATTTTTTTTTTACCATTTCATTATGTTATATATTTTTAATTTATAAGCAGAGGAGGCAACCGCGAATTAAAGCACTTTATAGTGGCCCCTGTTGAGTATATGGGGACACATCGCTTCCATCTTTCCAGATCTGTGAGTTAATTTGACAGCTCACGGGGTGTTGTGGAGTCTCCTCTGTGAGACAGGTACCCTAGGGCGAGCCAGCTGGATTGTGGATGCTTAAAGATTTGGCTGCAGCTTCCTGCTGGGTGTCATCTGTCTACGCGCTCTGCCGCTGCATGGCTAGATTTTTTTTTCCGTCCTTCTGACATCATGTGGCTGAGCAGTTTGTGCCTGGCAGGGTTTGTCTTTCCAGGTCTGTCATCAAACTCAGCCAGCGAGGTCCTAATCCGGCACGGCACCGCTCCCAACGCTGGCACCCCTGGGCACCCCCGGCATCCCGCGTGGGAAACCGTAGGCCGCTAAAACTTCCACAAGCGTCAGAGGAGATCGCTGCACTCCTACACGCGGTTGCGGAGGGGAGGAGAGAGTTGGCTGTGGGAGCCGCTGCCAGCAGACTTGTTTTTCACAGACGGAGAATGTCCCCACTTCCACCGCTGGCCTGTCACTTCGATTGCGCGCTTCCACAGGTTCGGGAATCTCTCCGCCTGTTGCCGGCAGTTTGATTCGGACACCGACGCAAATCCGCTGGGGGAAGTGACAGCGGTGAGTCCGCGCACACTCGCGCGCCCATCCGTATTCTCCGGCCCTCAGATCTGCCGTGAACATTAATTGTGAAAGACACAACGATTCCACCCAAAGAGCTTTACAGTTTAGCATCGCCAGACAGGCCTGACAGGGTTGCTGGGGTTTCCAGAAAAGCACATGATGATAAGTGCATATGTTGATTCTCAGACTACAGGAGGGGTCCGGTGGACTCCGTTCAGCCCCCGAGAGAACGCACCGACAAACTCCAACACCGGCCGTGATGGCTGTTTTCCTCTCTGTGCTGCTGGACTCTCAGGGGGTAAAACGGTACCAGGATTGGTGACCTGCTCTTTTGCCCAGGGTTGGGTCTGACTGACGGAGAGAGAGGCAGAGCAAGAGAGTCGGGCAGGTTGGTCAGCCCCAGGATCAGAGCTCTCACCAGGGCTTTGGGTCACGAGAGATCCTCCACCTGTTCCGTGCCACCACCAGCCTGCCGAGTCCCTGCAGCCACCTCTACGGCGAGAAAAGGAAGATAAAAGACAGTGAGAGCGAGTAAACAAGAATGAGAGGAGAGGGAGAGAGAGAAAGCCATTCGCTGTAAAATAATGATACCCATTGGGTAATGCGAGCTCCGTGGCCTGAGATGGCAAGGAGGGGGAAACGTGTGTGTGTGTGTGTGTGTGTGTGATGTGTGTGTTTGAGTTGACCCTGGTGGGTATGTTTTGTAAAGCTTATCTCAGACCTCCTACTAAACACTTTGTGTTCGCTAACCGCTCCAGGACAGGAGTCAAGAGCTCATCTACAGCACCAAACAAGACCTGCACATTATTCAATAAAATTTTTGTGAAAGCCAATCATATAATTGTAAAATATTTGTCATGTTTACACGTTCTATAATATTAAATATTGATTTAATTAAACCTAAGGGTCAATTGCCTGGATAGACTAAAAACTTAAAGCAAGAAACAGGCACCTCTGTTTTTCATGCACTGGTCACTTTTAAGATTTTGAGCTATTTTGCTTCCATAACTTGTTTTCTTTCAGACTAATGAAAAGAAAGCAAACAAAATACACATTTAAGTGTTAATTTGATTACGCTTTATCTATCTGTGTCTATAGATTACAATAAATATATTTAAAGGCCATTTTCTCAAAATGAGCAAATATTCATTTCAGTAGCACTTACATATACCAAACATTCCAGTATTACTATTATCTATATTCTGAAGGATTGTACAATGAAGGGCCAAACAGGGATACAATCTGAATATATAAATGTAAATTGTGAACATATAGACATTTTTGAAAATATATTTGCAAGTCTGAATACATACAAATCTAAATATATAAATGTTGATAATTAGTGCTGTCAAACAATTAATCACATCCAAAATAAAAGTTTTTGTTCACATAGATATGTTTGTGTATTGTGTATATTTGTAATGTATAAATACACACACATGCATGTATATATTTAAGAAAAATATGCTGTTTATATATTAAATACATTGTATTTATATATAAATTCTATGAATATACAGTCGAACCACAATTTATTCAGACACATTCAACATTTCTATACTGTATGTTTGTGTATAATAATAAATATACACATTACACGCACATCTATCATGTAAAGAAAAACTTTTATTTTGGATGCGATTAATCGCAATTAATCGTTTGACAGCATTATATTCACCTGATATATATTTAACATTTTTTCTTATACTGAAAACTAAAATCAAGTTAACACAGCCATTACATTTTTTTCCCCTAAGTGGATTTTACATTTTTCATGATTTAATGCAAATTGCGTACATCATTTTGTCATAACACTACACACTCATTTCTCTAATCCAAGGTTCAAGCTTTCAAAACATTAGCACAGACACCGAACCACAATTTATTCAGACACATTCAACATTTCTATACTGTATGTTTGTGTATAATAATAAATATACACATTACACGCACATCTATTATGTAAACAAAAACTTTTATTTTGGATGCGATTAATCGCAATTAATCGTTTGACAGCATTATATTCACCTGATATATATTTAACATTTTTTCTTATACTGAAAACTAAAATCAAGTTAACACAGCCATTACATTTTTTTCCCCTAAGTGGATTTTACATTTTTCATGATTTAATGCAAATTGCGTACATCATTTTGTCATAACACTACACACTCATTTCTCTAATCCAAGGTTCAAGCTTTCAAAACATTAGCACAGACATCTACAGTAAAGCTGTGCTCTCAAATGCTCATGGCATGTTGTCAGATGGCATGATATTGAGTTCTGCAGGGTTTGCTATACACACAGCACAGAAAATGCAATTTACTTCATCATTCACACAACTATCATGACTTTGCTGTGTGTAAAAAGGGTCCTCAGTCAAAAACCAGATATGGGGACCCTGAAGAAGGACTTGCGGAAAGATCAAGAGCAGATGATTTAAGAAAAGGAGAGCTGAGTAAAGCCACACATGAGATGAGACATACTCAAATTGACCGTATTATTTATCACGATCTCTCACTGAGAGACGCTGCAGTGAGTAACTACTTAATGAACAAATCTACAGTGGTTTAAATGTCAAAGCTAAGGGTGAAAAAAGTAGGAATGTCTCATGTGAGTGTGTTACAATCAAAGTTGATGGACAACAAGGTTAAGGCTGTTATTTGGAGAACTATTTGGAGTTAATCAAGAAAGCTTCGCATTTAAAGTATACATTTTACCCGTCTTTGCATTCCCCATGACCTCAATATTGCTCGTGCCATGCACTAGAGTTTGAGCAACGGGAAGGATCTGGACTACAGTATATGTTTGAAACCAGAATACAAAACCACTGCTGGAGAAGACAAACATTTGTGTAATTGAACTTTTGACTCAAAACCGCATTGCTGTTGATATATAGGCTCGGTGACAACTAGCCCCACTGTATATATACCTTTCATTAGGGGGGCTTTTTTTTTCCCCCTTCAGATGATACTTTTATTCAGCAAGGATACATTACAGTAAAGACATATATAATGTTACAAATGATTTCTATTTCCAATATAAATCAACACTCTATTTATCAAAGAAAGATTATCCTGAAAAAAATAAGTATATCACCTTTTCCACAAAAAATTAAGCTGCAACAAAAAAGTTTCTTCAGCAGAAGATAAGCATATTAGAATGATTCCTGAAGGATCATGTGACACTGAGGACAGGAGCAATGGCTGCTGAAAATTCCTCTTTGACATCACAGGAGTACATTACGTTTTAAAATACATTCGAATGGAAAACTGATATTGTAGTAGTTTATAATAATTTTACTGTTTTGCTGTATATTTGATCAAATAAATGCAGCCTTGGTGAGCATAGGAGACTTCTTTTAAAAACATCTATACAAATCTTACCTAACCACAAACTTTTGAACTTGTTTATATAAATAAAGACTATTTACATAAAAATGACATCTGTGGTGTTGCATTCTGAATAAGAAAATATAATATATTATGTTTTTTAATAACATTTTATTATTGAATTGATAATATAAATGTTATGTATCAAAGGTATTATTTCAAAAATGTTATTTTAACACTAAAGAATAATTTTAAATCAAAGCACGACTAGAGATGCCTTTCTGCATCACTAAACAAAGAACAAAAATATGGCTTCATTAGGAACAAATAAAGTTATGCTTCCATAACTTTTCAGTATATCTTTTCTTTGCCCGGTAAAAGCTTATTATTTTATTAAACCTTATGTTCTATTTGTTGTCTGGGAATAATTAACAGCTCAACTCATTGATGACTAAGTTTCATTGTTATGACTTTTCCTAATCCTAATCAGAATTTTATAAACACGATTGTAATCTCGTTTATTCATTTGACATCCTCCAATGAAAAATGTTATATACACACACACAACAACAGATCCTGTGGGACCCCAAACAGTAAGAAATTAATGTCAGTCTCTACAATTGTAAATGTAGAGATCACGTTTGTGCACTGACGCTGGTTTCATGAAGCTCAGCATTAACTCCAACAGAGATGATGATGCTCAGAGACACATTCTCATTACAGCAATAACAGTCCAGTCCTCTTCTCACACACAGCATACTGAACCAACAGTATACTATTTATAGGCTCATTAAAAAGAGAATATCATATCCCTATGATTTTCTGGTTCTTACTTCTACTCTTTTCTTTTTTGCTACTAAAGATGTAAAAGTTATTTTTTTTAATATAAAACACAATATTATAAAAATTACACAAAATAAGTTCATGCATTAACTAAAAAGAAATTGGATTATTAGTATGTCAATATGTATTTTAAGTAAAAGGCAGAAGGAATGCTATGAGAGGCTGAATCAGTAATATCATGATGCATTTATTAAATTCAGCTGTATTAGACTTTTCTGTATTAGAAGTTTCAGACGTGCATAAGTGTGCCTAAATTGCCCGGTAAAAGCTTATTATTTTATTAAACCTTATGTTCTATTTGTTGTCTGGGAATAATTAACAGCTCAACTCATTGATGACTAAGTTTCATTGTTATGACTTTTCCTAATCCTAATCAGAATTTTATAAACACGATTGTAATCTCGTTTATTCATTTGACATCCTCCAATGAAAAATGTTATATACACACACACAACAACAGATCCTGTGGGACCCCAAACAGTAAGAAATTAATGTCAGTCTCTACAATTGTAAATGTAGAGATCACGTTTGTGCACTGACGCTGGTTTCATGAAGCTCAGCATTAACTCCAACAGAGATGATGATGCTCAGAGACACATTCTCATTACAGCAATAACAGTCCAGTCCTCTTCTCACACACAGCATACTGAACCAACAGTATACTATTTATAGGCTCATTAAAAAGAGAATATCATATCCCTATGATTTTCTGGTTCTTACTTCTACTCTTTTCTTTTTTGCTACTAAAGATGTAAAAGTTATTTTTTTTAATATAAAACACAATATTATAAAAATTACACAAAATAAGTTCATGCATTAACTAAAAAGAAATTGGATTATTAGTATGTCAATATGTATTTTAAGTAAAAGGCAGAAGGAATGCTATGAGAGGCTGAATCAGTAATATCATGATGCATTTATTAAATTCAGCTGTATTAGACTTTTCTGTATTAGAAGTTTCAGACGTGCATAAGTGTGCCTAAATAGGTAACACTTTACAGTAAGGTCTTATTAGTTTTGCATTAGTTAATGCATCAACTATAAACTAACAATGAGCAATGCATTTTTTACAGAATTTATTAACCATTAACTGAAATTATTAAATGCTGTGTAAGTATTATTCATTGTTAGCTCATGTTAACTATTGTAGTTAGCTCATGTAAAAAAAAATGGCTTAAAAACAAAATTCACTCAAAAATTGCTAGTAAATTTCACAAATAATTACAAAGAAATGGCAAGTATTAGTCTGAATTAAACATATGACCGAAACAGCATTTCCTTGTAAAACATACTCCAATTTATTTGTAACAGTGTGTGTGTGATAATATGATACAGAGTGTTCATTAGTTATTAAAGTTATATCTCTCTCGTGGTTTAATCACACAATTAAAGTACTCAAAATCATGTCTCCGTCTGAGCTTTAGAAGATTTCGTATAGCTAAAGTAATGTTTTGTCTCCATCTAGTGCCAGTTTTTTTAACTAGTTTTTTAATAAAGGAGAGCGTAAACATATAATAATATAGAAATAGAAATAAACAGATATGTGTCAGATATTTTTATTGTACGTAGATAAAACACTGCCTGGTTTTTGATGCAGGAGCTTGTATAAAAGGTTTTCTTGAAATCCAATTAAAGATCCGTAGAATACAACTCACAGTGGACATTTGATGTTCTTATGCACAGATTGAATGATTAACAAGAAGTATGTTCAGCACTCATATACAGGGACAGAAAGAACAGCTGCTAAATTTCACAAAACTAGAGTGTACTTACAGAGTACTGGGCTTGACCAGGCTGGAATTTATGGTCGGACTGCCGCTGCAAAATCACTTGTATTTAAGGCAATAGTATGGAGACACATAATGCAACGCAAGGAGCAAAACCTGGAAAAAGTAATATGTTCTGATGAATTATCCCACACCCTGCTTTGTAAAGCAGAAAGCAGTCCAGCCTGATTGATCACAGGCCAGCGCTGTAGAGAGAAATCAGATACTTTGTGTGAGGAATTGGAGGAAGGTCTGGTTTTATTATATAACCTTTTATTCTGACACTTGCTATTAAAATGAATAAATAAAATGCTGTAATAAAGTGTATGGCTCCGTCAGAGTTCCCATACTTTCAGAGTATGTATTGAATTCAATGAACTTCTCAACCCTTGTGCCTTCTGCCAAACCTTAACGTCTGTTGGCAACTGTTAGGCATTAGCAAATCTCTACATTCAGTCTCGGGTGTTTAATACATATCATGCCGACTTCTACCTCTTCAAACCAAAAGGTATTGTTCTATAACACAAAAAGATGAAATAATACAAATAGCAGAATGTTAAATGTTGTATAGATTTCTGTGCATTTCTCTTTAAAGGGGTCATATGATGCGATTTCAAGTTTTCCTTTCTCTTTGGAGTGTTACAAGCTCTTGGTGCATAAAGAAGATCTGTAAAGTTGCAAAGACTAAAGTCTCAAATCCAAAGAGATATTCTTTATAAAAGTTAAGAGTCAGCCACAACATTTGGCAGAATAATAAATATCATCGTGTAAGGCTGTCAGATTAACCAGCATCTCGTGATGATGGAGAAGATTGTAAAAGGTTGGTTGTTATGTTAATTTTCTTACATTTTACGCATTTTAGACGTATTTCGTTGCAGTTAATACAGCTAAAATTAATTTTAAAAAATGCTGCTGACTGCACACCAAAATTGAAATTTCAAGATCTTTTCTAACTGCAGGTTGCTTGAACTAATGATCGTTTAAATATTATCCACTAATTTTAGCTAATGACATTTTTTTAAATATTAAAGACACATTTTTCATAGTAAAGACAATTATATATGTTAGATAAACTGTCACCTAACATAAACCTAGCATATAATGAAAGTAGTTTAAAGTACATTAGATAACTTATTAAATTTGATACTTTTTTGTTTATTAATTGTGATATGAATTTAATGCCTCAGTATTTGTTTCTTCACAGATGTTGGTGACATTCAGTCCAGACTGATTGATCACAGGCCGGTCTTGCAGGGAGAAATTAGATTCTTCATCAGGGAGTTTGAGGTTATTACATAACTTTATTTTGATAATTGCATTTTAAAGTAATTAATGCAGTGTGTTCATTAGGTATACAGTTGTGTAGTTAGTATAAATACATTCCTGGACATAGTACTGTACATCCAACATGGTGGCATTGTCCTTTTTACTTGTATGTTCTTTGAGCCGTGACATACTGACCTCAACCAAATTTACTCTAGAATTGTTTGTGTTTTCTCAGGAGAAGCGTGCTTTCAGAGAATGCCGTCTGCTTGAAAATCTGAATAAGATGACATCAGACACAAATGAACATGATCTGCCGCGGTGCACTGAGAGTATGCATGAGAAACTATGCGACGCTCTCACACGACGTAAGTCTCATCATTTACAGTAAAGTCTTGTGTAATGTTTAATGCATATTGTGTAATAAGAATTTTTTTTAAATGTGCACTATTTTGTTAGTATCGTTAAAAATAAATATCTTTTAATGCATTAAAGGAATCGTTTTCTTTTTCACCTGAAATGAAAATTTGCTGAAAATTTTAAAATAG
Organism: Sinocyclocheilus rhinocerous; assembly: GCF_001515625.1. Classification (NCBI taxonomy): domain Eukaryota; kingdom Metazoa; phylum Chordata; class Actinopteri; order Cypriniformes; family Cyprinidae; genus Sinocyclocheilus; species Sinocyclocheilus rhinocerous. The sequence continues at coordinate 588,140 of NW_015632405.1, forward strand.
ATTTAGCATTACATCACTTGCTCATCAGTGGATCCTCTGCAAGTTGTAGTAGGCTTAACTCTGCACAAAAGGAATCTTTCTTTTGTTCAAGCCACTGCTACTCTACATGGAGTCTGTTCTGCCGTGCTAATCAATAGATTAACTTCACCTAGTGTTCTCTCACTGGTGAATTCTAGTGCACTCTGGCTAGTGCACTCTAACTAGGAGGGGCGGAGTAAGAGCAACCAACAGTTTGCTACATCAAGAACTGCAACATTGTATAGAGCAGGAACTAAACTTTGCAGAAAGTTAGATCTCCTGAAACAGGATTGAGCACCCATGATGTACTGTAGCATTCCAACGCACTACTTTTACTAATTCTACAGTATGTAGATTTTCTATGTGCTTGGAATATTTGGATTACCTACCTTTGTTAAAAGTAATTTCTAAATGACCCAATTAAATAGTCTCAAAATGACTTCACATGGTCCCTGACAGGATTATTTTATTTTTAATTTAGTCTGTTTCATATTTTTTTGTCACATCACTAATTTATAAGATTGTACTAGCTAGTTACTGTACTTTATAAAGACTTTATAATGGTTCTCCACTAGTAGTCGATTTCTGTGAACCCACGAACCAGTGTCTATATAGTTTTTACCTGATCTCGAATCAGCTTTATAAATGTGTTGACATTTTTAATGACACATTTGTATAATAAAAAGGACGAGCTGTAGTTAATAGTCTCTTAAGGCCAGATCAACCAAGCTCTCCATAAAACAAACAAAACAAGTCATACAATTTAATAAAATAACATTATACGGACACTTCATATTTTTTAGATTGCGCTTTCAATAAAACATTTGCAATTGGTTTGTAAAAGGTGATGTTTAGGCTATGCGTTTATGCTACATTTACACCGTTCTGACCAGCAGGTATTACTAGTGTATGGCATTTCGAGTGCTTTGAGATGATGAAACATTTCACAAAGCAACTGGTTAAATTTATTTAAAGTTTAAAGGGGTCATATGATGCTATTTTAAAAATCATTATTTTGTGTATTTGGTGTAACAGAATATGTTGACATGCTTTAATGTTCAAAAAACACATTATTTTTCAAATACTGTACATTATTGTAGGTCCTCTATGCCCCGCCTCTCTCAAACGCTTCATTTTCAACAAAGCCCCCTCCTTTGACAAGCGCAGTCTGCTCTGATTGGCCAGCTGACCCAGTGCATTGTGATTGGCCGAACACCACAAGCACGTGTTGGAAATGTAACACACTTACCATAATCGCAGCTTCAGCTTTCAAAGTAAATATCAAGACAGTTAATAATGTCGTTAGTTTTACCATCAGTTCAAGCCCAAAAGGGCAACAGAGTCGCGTGACAGAATAGCTGACGTGCTATGATTTCTGACAGACAGTTGCCTTCTTTCTTTGCGTGCACATTTGGGCGGCATTATGCTAATATTTCCACATAGTGAGGTAGATATGTGGGGGCGTGTTAGAACGAGGCGTTTTAGGTAGGCGTGGCTGACTCTTAACTTTTATAAAGAATATCTCTTTGGATTTGAGACTTTAGTCTTTGCAACTTTACAGATCTTCTTTATGCACCAACAGCTTGTAACACTCCAAAGAGAAAGGAAAACTTGAAATCGCATCATATGACCCCTTTAAAAAAATAAAAAAAAAGCTTTTTCCCATCACTAACTGTAATCGACTACTAGTAATAGTACATTAGCATTCCAAATGCTAATTATTAATTACTCATTAATTACTCTTTCAGTAAAGCAGCATAAACAATCTCACCATAAAATAATACTTAATTTCAACATTTTACTTCTTAATCTACTAGATTGCACATTTTAAAGAATCACATAAAATCAAAAGCAAACAAATCAAGTTTAGAAGAGTAAACTTTTTAACACAAATGAAACAATTGTACTTGCTGAATTAATCAGTATGATGGGGTCATATGATAGCATTGTAGTAGGACTGAAAAACTAAATTCGAATTTTGTACATAAATGTTATCAAAATTCGAATTATATTCGAATTTAAAATGCATAATTTCAGTTAGGGTGAAGAAAAGCTTTTGACTTCTCTCCTGAGGCCACAAGAGGGCGCATCGAGCAAAATATTACTAATGCACGTTTCTTCATAGCATAAGATAACATGATATCTGTGAAAAAAGTGCATAATGTTTAAAATAATGTTTATAAACCAATTATAATTAAGTTGCTTAAACAACTATAAACAAAACAGCATCATGTATGTATGCATAGTTTAATACAAAGGGCCGAAATGTGTGCGGGGCTCCGTTTTTATGATGAGAGGTGAGGAAAGGTTGAGAAAACACTCAATTTTGATATTCAATTCCGGTAAATTTTGAAATGTACCAGGTTTATATATAGGCTATATATAAAGTTGATAAGCAGTTAAATGTGTTGGTTTACACACAAAGACAAGTGTAAGCTTCTAATAAGTCCAAGAATAAAATGATTAAATTTGATTTACATAACTTTTGTGCTGTTTTCTAACAGTTTGGATTTGAATAAAGAGAGAAAACTTGCACTTAACCTTTTCACAGGCATTTTGTTTTCATAGTTAGACATATATCGTTATGTATCATTATAGAATTGTCTAGCAATATATAGATTATCGCAGAATCGCTGTATCGTGATATCATTGTATCGTGAGCCATGTATCGTGATTCATATCGTATGGTGAGGTACCCTGCGATTCCCACCCCTACTAAATATAGTTAGTTAGCATTTTAATGGTCAAATTTCAAACAGATTATTATGAAAGCTAATGATAATTTGCATATTGTATGTTGATGTGTGTGTTCAGAACACACATCTGCAGGTGTGTGCGGAGAGGCGGAAGCAGAACTGGGAGGAATTCTTGAAGGAGCAGTCTCGGCTGAAGGAGGAGGTGGATGAGGAGCATGCTAAAGCTGTGGGCCGACTCAGCGCTCAATACAATGACATGAAAAAAGACCTGGCCAAATACAGCAGCTTCTGAACCGCGATGAATGTGTTTTACTTATAACATATCAGTGAAGTCCAGTTATTTTCTTTTTCCATTTTGTTGATGCTGTCGAGGATGGCATTAAAGAAATATTTTATACAAAATGAAAATTCTGTCATCACACACATGCTTGATTTTATGCAGACTACAAGTGCACATTCAATACAATTGAGCATGGACAATATGTCAATGTTTTAAGAATCTTCACACCGTTGTTGTTTTTATTTATTTATTTATTTTATGTTTTTACTTTTTTCCAATGATGTAATAATTATGTCTGCTAAGCTTGAATGTTCAGGATGGATTTATTTTGAGCTTAAGTATTCCTCTGTGGCCTTGTTGATTTTACAGAGGAGCTGAAGTTGATCAAATATTATATTTATATTTAATGCATAAGTAAATACAAAGAGTTCAAGCCTGTAACATCTAATTATGAGTCTTTCGATGTGTGTGTTACATTCATGAGGTCTTTCAGTCTATGTAAAAACATCCATCATGGCACACATCTGCCTCTCACATCCTTTAAATTCACATCTAATTATAGTCATTTCCACATCAGTTAAAAAATTGTAAATACCCTCTCATATGACAGTTTTTTCCTACATGTGTTTGTACTGTCTCTTGCATTAAACACATCTGAATGTGTTTTAAGGCAGTCTGTGCACCTGCTTTAGATGGAAAGAGATCTTGGCCAGAAATCTGTCCTTTCTCCTCACATCTACCTGTGTTTTCCATACAATAGTAAAAAGTCAAGACAGCACATTCAGTGAATCTGAGCTGCCTTTGACACGGGTGGAGCGATTGGACTGTCAATTCTTCACACGCTATGTCCTGAGCATTTACACACTGCTAATGTTGCCACAAAATCTGTTTACCGTTAGTCAATATATTTCTCTGTGTGGATGCATCAGTGGAAGATATTATTTCAGAGATTTCTTTGAGGTGCTGTTGGTCATGGTGTGGCTTTTCCAGCTTCTTTCATGTTAACCAAAATACAATTGAGTTTGCTTCCAGTCTGCCAACATTGAAGAATCAATAAAAACTTTCAATAGCCAGCAAAACATTCATCCAATCACTCTAATGATTTTACTACTGCTGTCATGTGTCTGTCAAGTAAATGCTTTGACCAAATATCAAATGCTGTGTGATAGACAGACCACTTAAATACCGATTTTATGAGGTGGAAATATTAATTGACAAAAGACTTTGGGGGGTGAGCATGATGATCCACACATAACCCCACCATTAAACATAACTGTCACTCACTGGGTCATAAGCAGATCTCACTCAAATGTATGAAATAGCCACCAATTCATTACATTTAGTCATTTAGCAGATGCTTTTATCCAAAGACTTACAAATGAGGACAATGTAAGTGCTGTGACAAGTTTCGGTTAGTACATGTAGTACACATAGCAAGTTTTATATATATATATATATATATACAGGGCCGTCCTTAGGAGGGTGCAACTGGTGCGGTCGCACCGGGCCCCACGCTCGAACGCTTATGCAGCCTGAATCAAAGCATGCTGGGAAAATAAGATTTCTATCTCTTTTGTGTCCAGCTCAGTTTATTGAGTTGCTGTTAAAGATGAAGAACACTGATAAGGAACAGGGCCGTCCTTAGGAGGGTGCAACTGGTGCGGTCGCACCGGGCCCCACGCTCGAACACGAAGGGGGAATCCCCCAGCCTATCTGCTCACCATGTAGCTATGGGAGAGAGTGACACATAAATATTTCCCGATCATAAATTTAGGGGTGTAGTAAAAAACAGTCGAAGCCAATGGACTAAAACATACATTGTTTCGGTAATGACATGAAAAATGCGGGACTTACATGAAGATTCATCATTTACAAAGAAAATATAAAATAAATATTTTTTAACTTAACTTTTTAAAAGAATCAAAAGGATATTTTTAAAAACAAAAATGGGGGAAAAAATACTTTTTTTTCCCCCATCTCCAAATTGAAAGTACCCAATAAATGATGATTTTATATACATTAAGCTTACTAATATTTTAAATGCCATTGTGGGTTTCAATAGATAATAGAAGGATGAAGGATCTTAGTAAACATTTGAGAATTGAATACTAAAATTCTTTTTAAAAAGTAAGACAGTTATGAATTGCCATTAGAGGTTGTTTTCTATATTGCTATTGCTTATGCTGAGGGTTAATGAGTCATATGGAGTTTTTATGGAGATCTGAATTAGAATTTTGTACAGTTGAATTTTAGATGTGACATTTTACAAAATGTACTTTAATTGCCAGAATACAATGTTCTGAAAACCCTGTGGAGCACATAAACTTGGCTTTCTAACTCAATTCTTATCTTCTGAATCTTAAACTTTGATGCATAATCATTAAAAGAATGTTTCCTCAAAGTAGGTGGCTTGTGGATGTGTAGTATTAAGTGAAGGAATATTTCAGAATTGAAAATACTGTCATCGTTTCCCCACCCACTTTAATTGTATGGAAGAGCTCACATGTTCTACTAAACATCTGTTTTTGGGGTTCCACAGAATTCATATGGGAGCGCTCAACCAGAGGACCAGGGCCCACTAGGGGGCCTCAGCAAACTTTGACGGTGGCTCAATAAGTCCACTCAATGACCTTAAAAAACACACAGTGACACCCTAGCATTGTGGCAACTCGGTTAAGCAACAATTGAATTTTAATAAAAAAAAAAAAATGTGGACCCATTTTATATCAAAGAGTTAGTTTCAAAAATAAAAAAAAACTGAAAAAATTCTGTCATTAATTACTCACCTTCATGTCGTTCCAAACCTGCAAGACCTTCATTCATCTTTGGAACACAAATTAAGATATTTTTGATGAAATCCGAATCTATAGACAACAACACAACTACCACGTTCAAGGCCAAGAAAGGTAAGGATATGGTTAAAATAGTCCATGTGACATCAGAGGTTCAACCTTAATTTTATGAAGCCGCAATAAAATTTTTGTGTGCAAAGAAAACAATAAAAACGACTTTATTCAACAATTTATTCTCTTCCGTGTCAGTGTTCAATGCTTGTTTACGAGAGTATCACGACACATGCGCGTGGTGCTGCTGATGCAAGAGCCGGCATTCTGACATAGAACATCCATCTCTCTTTGTTTGTCGTCCGTATATTCTGGTTCGAATAAGTAAGGCTGGGCAACAAATTGCAAGTCATCCTCTCTGGCGAAATCTTCAGACATGTTTATGAAGACTGTTTTAGCGTGTGTTTTCCTCTGCTTTTAAAAAAGTTGCAGTACATCCAGGGCCTCGTTTATAAAGCGTGCGTACGCTCAGATTTGATCTTAGAGTGTGCATACGCTTAAATCCACGCCAACGCTTTTTCCAACGTCTTTGACGTGGAAAAGTGCTTAGCGTCACGTCAGGGTCTGAGCAGACCTATGAACTTTTTCTTGTCGGAGTACTACAGATTTTTGGAAATGTAAGCTGTTCTTACAGCTCGCTGTTCTAAATTAAATAATTTGGATGATGACTGCGATCTTTTACATGTTAATGACATTAATTAGGAGTCGTTTACAAGGCAGAGAGCTGAAACCATTCATTTGCGCGCAAGTTCAAGATCATTTGCGATTCATAGATTTCACATCTGAAAGAGACGCGCGTACGTGCGTTTTCTGTGCGTACGTTCATTCTATGAATCACACGTACGCATATTTGAGAAATGATTGTAAGATCAAATTTAGGATGGTTTCTGCGCAACATTTTATAAATGAGGCCCCCGGGTTCTACGTCAGAATGCTCACTCCTGCATCAGCAGCACCACACGCATGCATCGTGAGCGTGCGTTGAAGACTGACATGGAAGAGAGGAAATTGTAGAATAAAGTCGTTATTTTTGTTTTCTTTGCGCACAAAAAGTATTCTCATAGCTTCATAAAATTAAACTTGAAAGCTGACACATGGACTATTTTATGATGTCCTTACTACCTGTCTTGGCCTTGAACGTGGTAGTTGCATCGCTGTCTATGGAGGGTCAGAAAGCTCTCAGATTTCATCAAAAATATCTTAATAATTGTGTTCCGAAGATGAACGAAGGTCTTACGGGCTTAGAACAACATATGGGTGAGTAACAAATGACAGAATTGTCATTTTTGGTGAACTATCCCTTTAAGTGTCTTTAACTCTTTCCCCACTATTGACAAAATTTTCCATAATTTATGAGAACGCTTCCGCGGAATTGACAGCATTTTTCTGGCTTTCCGCGTTTTCACTGTTATACAGTAGGGGGTGTCATTACACATCTTCTGAAAGAGTACAGAATCTTTGAATCAAAACACAGGTGAAGAAGCAGAAACAAGCGATAGCATTAAACAGATGCAAAAATGCGATCATCAAACATTAAACAGCATGTAAATCAAAACTACCTTATGCTACGAATTGAAATGTCGAAGTGGTGCAAATTTTGTGGATATTGATGAAAACGAATCCATGAAAGTTTTGTGAAAATTATCAAAAACAAAACAAAAAAAACAGTTAACTATTATGTACTGACATTTAAACCTAACCATATTACAAAACATGTACCTAACCTTACCTGTTTCCACCTCAATACCAGCACAAAAAAAGTACTTAATTGCTTACTTACTTTATTTATTTCAGTTAAAGTCAGTTAAAGCTAAAGACACCTTAAATCTTAAATAAATTTGGACCAAAATTGTCTAACCAAAAATATACTTGTTCAATGTTAGAAAAAGCATACATTTTAACAGTCTATTTGGAGCAGCAAATTGTTGCTGGTTGCAAGAGTTTAGTCTTGTTGTTTTTTTGTTTTTTTTTGCAATAGCAACATCCTTTTTTTTCCTTAAGGAATAGTGTGTTATTAATTACATTATTGCTTTTAGTGTTACTGAAGCTGAACCAGCTTGGAATACGTCAGTCTTTGGCTTTGTCATCTTTCATATCCGAGGTTTCTCTCAGACCAGGGCTATAGTGTTCCCATTGGCATTTACACGTTGAGTGTGAGAGATTTGCAGAGGCAGATATTTTGAGGGTGTCTCCTCCGTGGCAAATCCGAGTCAGTCATTGGCAGCTAATGAGGAGTGACACCGCGGAAACATGGACCTGCCTCGCCAACAAGGCACCTTTCATCTGCGCCTGTTTGCTTTTGCAGCTCTGCTTGAGAAAAGAAAATAGACAGAAAATCCTGAAAAGGTCAAAAAACAAAACAAAAAAAAACAGTGGATGAATAAATCCCAAGAGTGTGATTATGGCTCTTTTAGCTATTTAATATTTCTGTCAGCCAATTTAAACATCTCTATGGAAATTATGTTATTGTGAAGCAACTTTATTCTACACCATCGCTGTACAGCTATATGTGATGAAATGCATGAATTAGCCTATTTATGCATCATAAGTTCCTGCTTTACGTTTTTTTTTTCCACTCCACAAGTGAAAAAAGAAAAAACTAAACCATTTACTGTATGCAGACTATTTTAAATTTTTTTTACTCAAAGTTGGCATTGAATTAAATTTTGAGTGAACTATTCCTTTAATTTCAGGCACTGGTTGTGAAACATTGTAAACTTTTCTAGTTCTTAAAGAAAACATCAAGCAGTTACACTTTATTTTAAGGTGATGTTTTTACTATACTGTCAATGTTAAGGTTAGAGTTTTGTTGCTTGTAATTGTGCATAATTTATTTTTATTATTATGGTAAGAATGTGTAACTGCATCACCTTAAAACAAAGTGTTGCAAGTTTCTCAATATGCTGTTTGAGTTCTACACAGGCTATTGGCGAGCCAAAATAACAGGGGTTAACATATATCAGCATTGTGCGTCAATGTTAGGATTGATGTTCTTCGGAACAAAGGCTCTATCGCCTCTGCACGTTGACCCGAGAGGAAACCTCCCTCCTTTTTCAGTGGCTCGCACAGGAAGCAGCATTTGAAGCAATCATTTCCTCTCTGCCCCGCTCACGACAGACCCTCTGTCCGAGAAGATGAGCATGAAGTAGTTTGGAGTGCGACCGCTGGAGTTTATCAGAGCACGTCCCGCCGCACCAGCGGCACAGGAACACAAGCTTGTTTTTCGTCTACTCTCTATCAGTTTCTCAGAGTCCTTCCTGTTTTTGAGGGAGCGTGGTGATCCCGGCCGACGAGCTGAGCACCCTGCCAACATAAATTGTATGGGGAAAGGCATTGAAAACTCAGCAGCCAGAGGAGATTGTGGAGACAGTCGAGGAAATGTCTGATCACAGGAAGAGGGACATTCATCCAAACAAAGGGACATCCATATACAGATACTTAGTGGATGGGTACATGTTGACCGGTTATTCACTTATGCAACCTGTGACCCCTTAACCGCACTGACCTACTGTCATACCCAGTATGGCCTCAGAGGAATGCAATAAATAGATTAGTGTTGGCAAGAAATTAACATTGGAAGGTTCAATTGAACCAGTTCAAAAAGATGATTCATCAGTTTCTTTTAGTCCATGATGTCTGCAATTTGTCTTCTTCGTCTTTGTTTTTTAAAGAAGTCTCTTCTGCTCACAAAGCCTGCATTTATTTTATCTAAATACAGCAAAAACAGTAACATTTTGAAATAGTTTTACTATTTAAAATAACTGTTTTCTATTTGAATATATTTTAAAATATAATTTATTCCTATGATTTCAAAGCTGATTTTTTTTGCACCATTACTCCAGTCACATGATCCTTCAGAAATCATTCTAATATTCTGATTTGCTGCTCAGCTGTTTTCAACACAATACTAATGATAATAAATGTTTTATTTATTATCATTAGTATTGTGTTGAAAACAGCTGAGTAGAATTTTTTTCAGGTTTTTTCTTTCTGATGAATAGAAAGTGATCAGAAGAACAGCATTTATCTGAAATAGAAATCTTTAGTATCTTCAATTTTGATCAATTTGAAGTATCCTTGCTAAATAAATGTATTAAATGTATTTTTCAAGGTTTTAGGGCCACCTATATTTTCACAAGAGTTGAAATTCCAAAATTCTGAGTTATAATAAAATGCATCATGGTACATGCTCTCTCTCTCTCTCTCTCTCTCTCTATATATATATATATATATATAACACAGCATCTTATCTTCCAAATATTTTGATGTCTGTGATGTTCAGGTTTTGGTCTGTCAACAAACAACAGCAAGATTTGGGAATATTTTACATGCTGACTTTCTTAGCACTCCTTCTTTGAAGGTCCATCCAGCAGGGGCTGCTACGGATCATCATGCCAGGCTACAATCTCACAGTCTGGCCCAATAAACCTACTTGTGTTCATTTGGTTCTGAACGCTTAAAAAGGCCATTGGCACTGCTTAGTGTGCACTGTTAACTGCTAAATTAAAAAGTGCACTCATCCTCTGTGAGAAAAGCCACCAGGACAGGGGAAAAGAAACTGAAAAGGGGGGAAAAGCATTTTTAAGTGTTATTGTTCCTGCAGTATGAGAGGGTATTCATTTTAAGAGGCTATTCATTATTAGGTATTTGAGCTTGCCATTCACTCTCCCATTGTGTCTCTCTATAGCAATAGCAATTATGAGCCTCTCCAAATGAAAACAGCAGTGAGAGGAGGGCTGCGATCAGTTTAATAACTCAGCATTACTGCACCACAGGGTTCTTGAGTGCACAGTAAAACAGGTGCTGAAATAAATTCTTTGGCAGTGGCAAATGTTCACCTTGAGAGCAAGTGAAAGAGATGAGAGATCTTGCAGGGGATGCCCAGGCTGTCAAGCAAATTAAGGCCAACATGAAATCAAAAATTAAATTAAATTTTTTTTTAATTCAGATTATAAAAGTACATGGGTTGTCAACTGCGTTTCTTGCTGATTTTATGAATATGCACCCCAATTTGTAAGTGTATACACTGCACTAAAATATACTTTACTGGTGATGTGAAAGTATGTGCCTTTGAAGTGTGACTCAAAACCCTTGTCATTTTCATTTATATCCTAAGGAGATCAAGTTAAAAAAGACGGAGTATTATATTTATAAATATATGTATTCTTCAAGCGAAACGGCTTATTTCTTTAAATTGGAAAAGTATATATGCACCAAATATAGGACGGTGGCTGAAAGAAATGGTAACAAATATGTTAATGGAAAGATAACATATATTAAGAGATAAATACGTAATTTTTGATGGAGTTTGGGGACCTTTCAATTTGTTTTTAAAATGTGGTGGAGTTGGAAATGTGTTGATAGAAGACTAAAAAAAGAGGTGATATTGTATATTAATGTAAAATACTGAGAAGCCTTTTGTGTGTGTTACATGGAAATTTATATGTACATGTGTATAGTTAAAATGCAATAAAAAAAAACCTTGTCATGTAATTTTTTTCAGTTAAAAAAAGAGAATGTGACAGATTCATTTCTTTATCTTTATTAGGTTTTTAAATATATTTGCAATTACATATGTAATCATGAAGTTGCAATTAAAATATAAAATGCTGTATTAACTTTAAAGGTAGTTGCAAATAAGTCTAGTCAAGTCATTTTTATTTATATAGAGCTGTATTATATAACAGCATTCATAAGGCTAAGGCGCAGCAATCATCTAAGATTTTTTTTTTCATTTTGTAATAACATGTTGGGCCAAACCAAAATTCTGAAAGTAATTTTGATATGTGGGCTCATTTGAGGGGCCTCTCTTGCGAGGCGAATTCAGCCCAGAATCTACCACATTAGCCACTGGTTTAAAGGAAAAAGATCAAGGTTAAAGCCTGTTGCTTTCTGTTATCTTTAAATGTGTGTTCTCCGTGTACAAATATGTGACTGAATGGGTATTTTCACTGTCCAAAATAGAGACCACGCTCACTCTGCCAAGTCAAGAAGCGATAAGAACACAAATAACAACCTCTTTCCTCAGTCAATCACCCTGCTGAACAATGGGCAGCCAGGCTGGAGGGAATGCCTTGTCATTGTCGGCCCACCACTGCATGTTGTCGTCTCAAAGTTGAGGAATGTCTGGATCAGGAGCCAGCGAAATACCTTCAGAATTTCCCCATTTCAGCAGCTCCTCTTTGGATATTATTTGTGTCAGTGTTTCTCCACCAAATCCTCTTAACATTCCAGCAATGGCATGACAAAGTATCATTAAATGCTGCATATTGTACCATCGATAACAACATAATTTCACATGTCATGTCTTGTATCTCAAATTAAGATGAATACGATGTTTTCTAATTGGCCTTCCAGTTAGCCTTTCTAGTTGATTCACAATGCATCTATTCTTTAATCAGCAAAATATATGCCACATCACATCCTTGGTCTCACTCCACTAGCTTCTTGTGGACTCTAGCCCAGAGATGAGCCACTTTTCTGTAGAGTTTAGCTCCATTCTAACCATACCAGAAAAATCCAACCAAACTCTGTTTCATTTTTGTTACAGTAGCACTACTTCTTGTTTCCACCTTTGGAATACTCTCTTCTGCTTGTATTATTATCATAAGTTGCTTCGGTTAAAATAAATAATCACCAAATAAATGTAAATTGTAAAACAATAAGGATGGATGTGTACTTTTCATTTCAAACTCAGAATATTGACTTACCAGACATTTGAGAACAGTTCTTGGGAACTCCTCTGGATATGAATCTCTCCTTGGCATCACATCTGTAGATGATTGTATTAACTCAAAACATCATGAGCTCATCGTGTCCTTAGCATATTAACACATTACCTTTGACTCCATGGTCCATAGGGATTGTGCATCTTTATTAAAGTGTTTTACTTTCATATAACTAAGGTTGTAAAATATGTTTTTGTCCACTACAAATCACTGCTAAATAATATATATGAACTTTTGACTGGTTATTTTATATTCATTTTTGGTTTGATTGTTTAAGTTAAGGAAAATGATAATGTTCACATATGGTTGTGAAATCCATGTGACCATTGGGTGTCTATTTGCTATTTAATTATTCCCTTTACCCTTATATTTACCCTTCGGTAAAACGATTGAAAGCCATTTTTGATGAGCTTGCATCTGGTGAGAAGACATTCAACTCAATAGAACAAAGAACTAATATCTTTATGCATAAACTACACTGCAGGATGGACAGCAGTGTTTGTTTTGCTAGAAAATGAATCATATAACCTGCAACAAAAGTGAAGTAAAATCAGTGGAATGGCGCCACTATTTTATACACAATGCGATTTATACACAACTACAGCTCTGTACCCAGCCCCCTGACTTCCATCCTTAAAAGCAAGCCAAAGACCTTGCAGTGGACTAACTTCTGCTCCTATCTTCCATTATCCAGACCCAAGTAAACCCTTTATTTTAGACATGGATGCTTCTGACGTTACAATTGGAGCCATACTCTCACAAAGACATGGCAATCTAGCTAAGCTTCATCCCGGCGCCTTCTATTCCTGCAAGCTGTTCCCTACTGAATTGAATGTCAGAAACAAGCAAATGTTATCCATTGAATTCACCTTGGAAGAGTGGAGACATTGGTTAGAACGGGCCAAGTACCCATTAATAGGACCTACTGATCACAAGAACCTATAATACATCCGAACAGCAACACGTCTGAATCCTCGCCAATGGCCACTGTTCTTCACAAGATTAAACTTTTCTGTGACATATCAACCTGGAAGCAAGAACAGCCAGGCTGACACCTTATCTCGTATCTATGAAAAGGCTCAAGTAAACATTTCAAATTCTCACATTCTAAACCCCTCTATAATTATTGCACCCATTAGGTGGGATATCATGACAGACATCAAGAACTTCCAACAACCTGATTGGGTTTCTACTGACTGTCAGGCAAAGTATCTTTTTCTACTTGAAAACCAGGGAACCCAAGTTATTCAGTCGATCCTCACATTACCTGGTTCAGGTCACCGCAGCATCAACCGCAGCAATACCATGGTTAGACAACGATTCTGGTGGCCAACCCTGACCACTGATGTAACCAATTATGTCCAAGGATGCCAATTTTGTGCACAAAGCCGCACTCCTCAGCAGCTCCCTGTGGGACTCCTAGAACCCCTTTCCATCCCCAGAAGTCCAATGGTCCCACATTGCCGTATAGATTTCATTACTGATCTACCCCCCTCAAATGGCTACACCACCATCAAGGTCATAACGGACAGGTTCTCTAAGGCTTGCAGATTTGTTCCTCTTAAAGTGCTGCCCAGTGCTATAGACACTGCTGAGACTCTTCAACCATGTATTTAGAATATTTAGTCTACCTGAGGATATTGTCTCGGACAGGGGACCTCAATTCACCTCCTGAGTATGGAAAGCTTTCTGCCAACAACTTAACATCAACATAAGTTTAACCTCAAGATATCACCCTTAACCAAACAGACAAGTGGAAAGACTTAATCAAGAAATGGGCAGATTCCTTTGCTCTTATTGCCATAGCTCACAGAACCACTGGAACAAGTTCTTACCATGGGTGGGTAAGCACAGAACTTACTCATCCATTCCTCCACTGGCTTAACCCTCTTTAAATGTGTTCTAGGATACCGACCTCCACATTTGCCCTGGACTGGGGAACCATCCGATGTTCCTGCAGTAAACTCCTGGACCCGTATTTACAAAACATTTTATCTTACCACTAAGAGTTCTCCTAAATAGCAGTAAAAGTTTTTAGCTAAGAGTTTTCTCTTCAAACCTATTCACAAAGCTGCTGAGACAAACTTTTACTAAGGAATAGAGAGAAGTCTTAAGCTAAGAGTAAGGGCGGGTTGACTTCGTTGCTATGGATTATGTCAGCATGATTACTAACTATGCACACAGTGATTGGCTGATATTCTCTGTCAGAGATTTATTCATAGAAATATTGTAGAGCACGATGTTGCCATATATAAAGGTTTAAAAATAAAAATGTTGCCACATTCAAATAAAGATTTGAAAATGCAGGCTAAGTGTCACCAATTAAACAAGTATATGTTCAGCTAATTGTCAGCCCCTTACATGTATGCTTCTCGTAAACAATTAGTGAATATGCCTATAAACAGCCTTTTAATTAACAGAGTAGAATAATCATGGCTGATATTAATACATGGAAACGTAAAAAATAAAAAAAATAAAAAAACTGGATGCAAGAACAGCTGTTATTTCTTGCCCAACTGGTTAATTAAAACAAGAATATAATCAAAGGACAATTTTAGAGTTGGGATAACCTCCAAAACCAAAGGCCATACCTTTTTAAAAGGTCATTATCATCAAATGTTTCTAAAATATTTACATTCAGAGGCAGACTGCCGGCAACAGCCATTTTTAAGATAGTTTCAGAATCAGAATGAGCTTTATTGCCAGGTATGTTTTCACATACGAGGAATTTGTTTTCATGACAGAAGCTTCCGCAGTGCAACAGAATGACAGCGACAGAACAAAAACACAGATAATAATAAAAAAATAAAAATAAATAGAACAAGTAAATAGTCCTGTAATTTTGGATTTCTTTGGGATGGGGATGATGGTGGAGTGTTTGAAGCATGAAGGGACTTCGCACAGCTCCAGTGATCTGTTGAAGATCTGTGTGAAGATGGGGCCAGCTGGTCAGCACAGGATTTCAGACACAATAACACAATCTGGGCCTGGAGATTTTTTTGTTTTCTGCTTCCGGAAGACCTGGCGCACCTCGTCTTCACTGATTTGAGGTGCAGGTGTGGGGGAGAGGGGGGTTGCTGGAGGTGTGAATGGTTGTGTGGAGAGGTGTTCAGGGCGGGTGTGGGGTGTTTTTTCAAACC
>NW_015632405.1:603983-624151 GCF_001515625.1 Sinocyclocheilus rhinocerous
TCTTAGTGACTTAGGAGTCCTCTTCACTACTCCTAACCTTTCACAGATTTAGGAGCTAGTTTTAGATCTAAAACGCTTTGTGAAATATTCTTAGAGCAAAACAATTTTTAGGAGTCCTAAATTTAGGATTGACACATTTTTAGGATCGCACATAAAAAAAAAAAAAAAAGATTTTCTCCTAAATCGGCGAGTTATGAGCTACTTTTAGCCTTAAGATGTTTTGTGAATACGGGCCCTGGTCAAGACACAGTGAAGAGGTTTGGAATGAGGCCCACGTAAGACTCCAACTAGATCTGACGACAACGGATCAATGCAGACGAAGAACAACCCCATCATTTCAGCCTGGTGAAATGGTTTGGCTTTCTATCAGTGATCTCAAGCTTTGCCTTCTCTGTAAGAAACTAAGTCGTAGATTCATTGGCCCATTCAAAATCAGCAAACGCATTAATCCTATCGCATATAGACTCTCACCTACATTTCATGTTTCTCTTCTCAAGCCTGTTCACCCTACAACCCATACTGTACCCCTCCCACCACCACCACCAGAAATTGATAGGAGTCCAGCATATCTGTACAAGGAAATCCTTACCTCCAGACGGAGATGAGGACAGCAACAACATTTAATGGATTGGGAGGGATATGGGCCAGAGAAAAATCCCTGGGTTACCACTGATGATATTCTTGACCCGTCCCTCATCACTAACTTTCATCGAAATCACCCACACAGCCCAGCTACCAGACCAGGGGGACAGCCACACAGAACTCCAGGATTCTGTAATATCCTGACCTGAGAGGGCACCCTTTCCTGAATACTGAACCCTACCCTCTGTTCCTGTCACGTTGACTCCTTCCTACATAAGCAGTGTACCTCCATTTGCACCTTGCAAAGCATTTTTTGCCTAGGCTGCAATTCTGAGCGTTTTAACTTCTACTTGTCTTGCCTCATTTTGGATTATCTTGCTTGTTTTCATTGTTTACTGTCTTGGATTTGTGCCTTGGATTTGATTGACTAATTGAACTGTTTTCGTGGTGTTTAACCCTGGACTGTGTAACCTGAATAATGACTCACAGATTTGCCCTATTGCTACTTCCTATATCTCTGCACATGGATCCCTCTGCTCTCTCTGAATCTTGTATGTTACACATTGCTGTCCTGGTGCAGCATTGATTTCAATGCAAACCTATAAATAAATACAAGGAAAGATTATATAACTTATTAACACATTTTGGTCAGTTTTATAAATGTTGTCTTGAGAAAGAAATTTTGCACTGTGGCACTTTCCATGCAGACTCATTAGAAGCCTATCATACCAAGCCATTTAGGCTAAAACATACATAAAAAGTGGGCTAATATTAACACTGCTTTGATGATGAGCATGTTTTAACATGTTTCAGGACTTTGCATGGTTGCAAACCATGCTATTTGCATGGTTTTTACTATCTGTCATTAAGCTGCTGTTTTTTTTTCTCAGCACTAATGTTCCATTTCTTGTAATACAAATTAATTTGAAATATTTTATTGTAGGAATACTGTATAAATTGATTATTATGCTTATTACTTATATTACTTACTATTTCGCCATTGCCATAGTCTTGCTTTTTTATCTTCTAAGCATGTCTTGAAATGCTACGATTGATAAGTGTTCTGTGTGTTTGTAAAAGCATGTCCCCTAGTGCAGGCCTCGTCTGACTCAGTCCCCGGACCCAGAGGGCCCAAGAGTTCTGGTAGATGCTTTGTGTGTGCAAGCTTTTCCAGTGGTCTCCTCCAGATTTATTGCACACACATCTATCCTTGCCTGAACTCTCATTTCAAAAGAAACTCTGCTCTAATGTCTTTACCTGGAGCCGACTTTACTTTCAACCTCATGACAACATCAGAGATTCAGCTTCATCTTCTTTGGAAATTATTGTATCCTTCATAAAGCCTTTGATGCAGACACAATAAACAAGGGTAAAACAGCTCTACTGGGTCTGTAGAATCAAGACTTGTTCACTGAAACGGAAATCAGTTAATTCATGTTTATGTCTCATTTAACTGGCTGCTAGTTGCTGCCCACAAATAGAGTTAAATGTTTGAGGAAAAAAAGCCTCTTTTTAGGACAGCTGAATTTAATCAGATGCTATTTAGCTGATGTAGGTGATGTAATGTCTGCCGAGTTGAGTAAAACACCTGTCATCAGAACACATGCAGTCATTGGTGACGCACCATCAGTGATCATTATATCACCTTTGTTTGTTTGACATATCTGTGAACTGTGGAGTGAGACTTTATTTTGTCAGGATAAGTGAATACAAGTACCTCATACAAGCCTTCATTTTCAAGTCAGTGATAGACTAGGTGATCAGAAACTGCACCCATACAGTCACAGTGAGGTAATAAGTAGAAAGCAGGATAGATAAAACAATTCCTAAACACAAGAAGAACTAATAAGAAGAGTAAAATTTGTGAAAGTTTGGCAGACTTTGTTTTGATTCTGGCTGTGTGGCGCACAGCTCCTCATATATTCTGAAGATTCTTCATGTTACAAAAAGCATAGCATCAAAAATGGTGCATTCAATTTTAAGGGCTCCAGAAAACATTTTACTATTATTATTAAATCAATTATAATATAACCCATTTAAAGCAAAAAGGGCACTTTTCCTTATAATTTGATGTGTTAAATTGATTAAAAAAAGAGAGAGAGAATTTATGCTTTTGGTCATTTCCAAAATGTAGCAAAATAGTCAGTTTGAAATTTGTCTGAATATTAAAATAGGTGTCTATTTTACAACACCTTTTAAAAGTTTCAATCTCTATTTTTATACTATTTTTGTGTAACATAAAGCATCAGTAAATCTCTCTGCTACTTTTGCCACTTTTCATGAAATGCTTCATTTATCTCTGGCAGTATTTTACATGTATGGATAATGATCCTCCTGTTGTACCCTGCTGCTTTCTGGGAGTATAACTTCTCCGACAACAGTGAATTGGGGATGATGTTTCTCTGTATCCTCTGGAAGAGCACACCCTGGGCCTCTCTGGCCTGCACATCAAAGTTTGACAGTGAGCTGGCCAGGGGTTGAGATTCTCTGCACCTGCTGCTCACTCCTGGCCAAATCAAATACATTATTCCGCCTGCAGAGCAACTTAATGGCTTCTGTGGGGAGCTGGAAACAAACAGCTACGGTAAGATCGCCCTCTGTCCTGTGACAGGAAGTGCTCCATGCATACACACTCTGGTACGTCATGCAAAACTAAGGTTGATTGATGACCCGAGTACAAACTTTTTAAACTTTGTTTAAATGTTTAATGCACTCTACGTAGGTATATGCACACATTTCCAGACGGTGACGCTGTCATTTGTAAAACAAGCCACTACAATTGCATATACCAGTACACATCTAGTGTTACAGCATCTGTTGCACCATTAGGGAGCCTGTGCTCTCCACTGAGCAGGGAGTGTCATTTGGCTTGGACAGGTATCAATAATAAGCAGTGAACAAATCATCGCTAAGAAAAATAGAATACATCTGTTTGGAGACTTGGCGTCCTCTCTTTGGCACAGTCACGCTTGACTTCAGCAAGGCAGGGCTGTTTTCCATAAGAGTAGCAAGTGACAACATCTGCAATTTCTTTTAAAAGGGAAAATAAAAACAAACCATGATGCAAGTAGACTCATTTAAAGTGCCTTACAATATGTATAAACAGAACCAAAGGGACGACCTCAGAGTTTCCCCAGCCATCAAGTTAATGTCAATTAGCACGGTGACCTTTCTGAACAGTGTCATCTCTTCTCTGGTTTAAAGATGAGACATCTGAATGTTCAGCCAAGACTTTAAAGTTTGCCTTTTTTGGCCTTCATTTGGTGGTACTGTGAGAGATGTGTGCCACCCACAGTCAGCGAAAGAAAGACATGAGGGGATTGAATTGATCATAGATTGCAGAAATACAATTTTTTTTTAGAAGTCCGTGTACCAGAGGCAGAAGACCAGAGGCTGTATTTATTAGAACTATGTTCAGCCAAGTCACATCAGGGAATGACATACAATAGCTAGTTACATCAGCATCCTGCACGCTCTCTGTGTGATACACCACAGGTTGTTCTGTACATCATCTATATATCATATACATTGTCTGTTCATCACAGCTGTTTATCTGCTTAAGGAACAGCCTTAAGGACACTTACCCCAAACCTCAAAGTTTTTAGTTCCTTGCCACAGTCACCTTTGGCTTACTCAATGAAACGACCCAGGAGACTCCTCAATCCCCCACAATTCCAAAGACATGCAGGACAGGTGAATAGAACACTGTAAAATTCCCGTAGGTGTAAGTGAGAAAATTAATGTAAGTGTTTCTGTTAGTTCTGTGATGGACTGACCATCCATCCAAGGTGTTTTCCTCACTACAGCCCGAGACTTGAATTGGGGAGACATCCCAAATGTGGGGTCCCCAGGACAGGATTGAGAAGCACTGATTTATCTAAATGGATCATTCATGTCAGGGTTTCTCAGCCCTGTTCCTGGAGCCTCCTTAACGCTGCACATTTTAAATGTCCTTTAACTGACACAGGTTTTTCTGGTACTGGAGATTTTACTAATGAGCTAACGACCTGAATCAGGTGTGACTTATGAAGAATACATGCAAAATGTGCAGTGTTAGGGGGCTCCAGGAGAAAGGTTGACAACCATCGACCCTAGTAATAACAGTATGACATTCTATAAAGCTGCTTTGACATATTATTTGTATTGTGAAAGTGCTGTAGAAATAAATTTGACTTAAGCCCTGTTCACATAGTCCACAATCTTATTTCTAGACATTTATTATTTATTGTATTATTAGCTGCAGTAAGTGTTCCTACTACTGAACATAATGAGTGAGCCAGATTTTGTAAATCTGATCACAAATAGGATGTACTGAAAAAAAATTCAGTCCTGATGGTCATGAACACTGACCCAAGCTGATGTGAGAGAAACCTGAAGGTCTTTAGATGTTTCTCTAGGGTTCATTGTGGGTTCAAAGTTAAACAATTTGCAAAACCTTACTAGGACCCTCTCTCTGGTCAGTAATTTCACTTCACAGCAATAAGCAAGTGCTAATATTCTGTTTCAAGTCTCTTGACAACCTTGATTTCAGAGGTATCTCCCTGATTAAGTTCACGTCTTTCACAACTGAATCAAGCACAGCTGCCGCAAAGTCCTGCTGGCGAAGTGGCAGAAAATAGTCAAGTTTAGTAAAGTCAGCAAATGAATCTGTAAAATGTTTAGCTTCTAAAAGTCACGCTCTAGGTACAGGTTGTGTGATATTGATCTCTGCAGTAGTAATGCTAGTGTAGTTAATCAAAATAATGTTCCTGAGAACAGAAGAGAAGCTTACTATGGTGTTCAGGGCCAGTTTCCTAAAGAGCCCCAAAGCAGCATAGTTCCGCTCACCGGAATGTGTTGTCATTGGAGCTGTGTAAAGAGCTTTTCTGTGCTCCAAAACCTAGTGAGCTTACTTGCTGTCCACTGAAAGGGCCACTCAAGATGTATTCTTCTGCTATTTTTTAACTGTTGTTATACAGTATATACACATGAGCAGGGGTGTCCAACCCTGCTCCTGGAGAGCCACCTTCCAGTAGAGTTTAGCTCTAGCCCTAATTAAACACACCTGAACCAGCTGAATCAACATCTTCATGATCACTTCCAGGCAGGTGTGCTGGAGCAGGAAAATGGCCCTCCAGGAAACATGCAATGCTGCC
This sequence comes from Sinocyclocheilus rhinocerous, assembly GCF_001515625.1. Classification (NCBI taxonomy): domain Eukaryota; kingdom Metazoa; phylum Chordata; class Actinopteri; order Cypriniformes; family Cyprinidae; genus Sinocyclocheilus; species Sinocyclocheilus rhinocerous. Next base: position 609,701 of record NW_015632405.1, read on the forward strand.
ATGGAACCAAAAGAAAGGTATTTTAGAAGGCAGCAATGCAGTCTTTGCAGCTAGTTCACAAAGTTTTTGGAGCAGAGCTGGTGCAATGTAGAAAGACAGCTCACCAACAATCAGCAGCATGTGGAAAGCACAAGACAAGCTACCAAACTCCACATATGCCCTCCCTGAACTGTGTGTGTGGTTGTCTAGACACAGGTGTTGAACTTTCAAGAATTCCTGCAGCATGTATCCCAGACGGGAGAGGAAAACTGATAATTCCAGCAGATTTCCTGCAGAATTCTGGCTAGAGATTACATTCTCAGCAGAAGAGGTCCCATAAACCCCCAATACAATACTGAAAGCCATGGTAACCTCTCAGTGCCGTGACCATCCATTCCAGATGAAAGCCTGTCTGAGATTGTTTCCATAACGACTGCTTGGCATGAGCTGCTGTACTGCATTTTCCCAGGGTGGCTTTTATAGCTGTTTGTTAGCATCCGTTCCTAGCAAACGGTTGCTTCCTTTAACCCTGAACTTAAAACTAGGTACTATGACTTCCTTTTTTTTTTGTACAAAAATATTTATGCCATGTTTATTTATTGAACAGGTTTAGATATTTTTTTTCCATGAGGGAAACAATGATGAACTACCATCTTTTTCAGATGTTGATAAATGTTTTAAAGGATATCCTGCTGTACAAGGCAGTGCAGCTTAATTTAGATGATGAACCATGTGTCCACATAAGCACATTTTCTACATAAAATAATACTTGGCACTCTTGATCTCTCAGAAGTATTTCCTGACAATTCATATTACTGAATAATAAAAACATTGAAATAATGTGCTGTATCTATGGTTACAGTAACTGACTGATGAAATTCTGCTGACATTTGTGGTATTATTTCATTCTTTTAGCGTGACGGCCTGCTACATGCGCTTGCTCTCACACTTTTTCTCTCACTCAAGACCCTCAAGACTGACTTGTTCTGTTCCTGCTGTACACAGTGAGAGTGTAAAGGTAATATATTCTCTGCAGTACCTCTAATTTGCAGAACATCTAAGTTGCTGTTAGGCCTCTGCCATGTCCTGCCATTCGCTGAATCCTATTAAGCTACTAAAATTCTGTAGGTCCATGACAGGGACCATAATCTTCATTGACCTACTGTAAACCTACTACAGTGTGCTGTGTTTTTTTTTTAAACAATCAATAGAGAAAATGCAAAACAAAAACAAATGTACAACAAGGGAAAAGAGGCAGTACTGTATGCCTAACACTATACCTATGTTCACAATGGGCTTTGATTCTGGAAAACGTACGGAGATTCAGGACTCTTGAGAATACCGGAATCAGGAATTAGACACATTTTCAGAATTAACCCCACAATGCATCATGTGTGACCATAATAGAGAGCCAGAGCCGATGCCAGGTAGTTGCAGTTTTGATGGTATTATGTGTGACTTTTTCTAATGATTTGGCAAGCAAATCTTGGTTGGTGCACATATGATTTCATGTTATTTTAGCCTGCAAAAGGATTTATAATATATAATTGTACAGTAATTATGATTCAGTAATACTGTGATGTAAAAATAATACACTTAAAAAAATGTCATAACTGAAGAAGATATGTTAGAAAAAGTAAATAAAGTAAGCAGTAAGTTCCTCTGACCTGGTGTCAGGTTATATGAGAATGTGTTTATATCACAATAATACATAATTGTGTCTTTTTTAGAAATTTTATAGTATACTATATTATCTTAAAAGAGACAAATACAAAGTTATGTCATGAAACTCTAGATGGCTAGATAGTTTCTAACTCAATCTGCTATAATGACATCATTATTCACATGGCACAGCTGATTGGTTCTTTTCGTATCAGTCAATGAGATTGCTTCTCAACATTCAAATATCTAGCTAGTGCTTGCTGTAGCAGTTGCAGTGCGCTTCAGAAACCCTCCACCTTCCCCAGCTCCACCTGCACAGATCTGCTATGGGGTGATTTCATATATGGTATATGTGCGCAGCAGCAGTATTTCTTACATGCTCACAGCAGCATGTCTGTGGATGTATTGGCAGTAGCAAGTCTTGGTACTTGCTCTGCCGCAGCAGCGTAGCAGATCTATTCCGCCAAGACCAAACACATTAACATACGTTTACAGAGTGTTGGTTAAGCTTGGACATTGCATTCAGCAGATATAGGTCAGCTTGTAAAAAATTGGCATCTTGTTGCAAAATAATTAACTTATATCTTCTCAATGGTTTGACGAGTCAAAATTCTGTTGATAATTTTTAAGATAAGAGTGCCTGGGGATAATATGTGCAAACTTTCATGCAAATCAGACAAACAACCTAGAAAGAATTTGAAAAAGTACCCCTTATGTTTCCAGAGATATGGACCAAAATGCAAATTGGCTTAATATAGCGCCACCTAGAATCAGGCAGATGTGTGTCTGTGCACCTGAGTAGCGATGCATAATTGGGACCATCTTACTGAGTTTGGGCTCTCTTCGCTTTACAGTCTCTGAGGCCCATATTGTTTTAGAACAGAAAAATACTCAAGGCTTTTCGCCAAGTACATTAGATGTCACACTGTAATGCCACTTTAGCTTTACGTGCTTGTTTTGGATATACAGTATATGAAAAATCATGCAATCCTAGAATAGTTATCCAAATAACTTTTCTGGAATATCTCTGAAAGGGTCTGATTGTTTACACTGTCAATGTGATAAAGTCCATTCTTCATGCTCACAAGTGGTACGCAAATCAGCACAAATTAGTTACTTTGTCATTAATTTAGGCCTACACAAAAATAAAAATTTGTTTCTGCCCAAAATGAGTTCATAACCCATAATAACTATTCCAGCAGTAAAAAGTCCATCCCCAGTTCTTCACACATGTAATATCCACTGACATACTTGTTTAAAAGTGTTTTCTGTGCATATTTCTCTCCTGATTTAGACATGAAGATATTCACTGGACAAAGCAATATTATGGATTTTTGGCCAAAAGCACTGGGTTGAAGTTAAAACGACTTAATGATGGGTTAATAACGCCAACGTTTCACTCCACAAAACATTAATTGATGAACTAGAGTGTGGAATACTTATAGATTATTATAATATTTTTTTAACAGCTGTTTAAATTCTCATTGGTGGCACCCATTCATTGAATTTTGTTGGTGGACAGCTATTGGGAACAGACTGACTAGTTTCTGGTCACATACGAAGCATAAATGAGCTTAAAATGACCAGAAACAGAAAATTAACTGAGTGAAACGTTTTTAGTGAGTTGGGTTAATTTAAAGGTGCACTTCTGTGCCTGTGACAATCATTACGGATAAAAAAAAGACAAAGGCTACACAAAACATGCCTTTTACTTTATTAATGTAGTTACAGATCATTGTGTCACAGATAAGCTATGTAAAGTAATTTAATGTTAATAAATAGTATTGTATGTAATACAAACATATTAATAAAAAGTGGCTGTTGATACAGGTAAATGGTGTTTTAGGCATTATGCTTTATATACACTTAAAATTGTGTTGTGATCATGTGTTATGTCGAGAAAACAAGTGCATGGCTCTTATCAGCCGCCGTACACCGGTGCCCCGGATGCGCAGCGTAGAGAAGGGCGCCTGCGCAGTCCACAGATCTACAGCTCATTCGGCTCGTTTTCACAGCTCTGCTGGTCGATGTTAGGATGTTGTACATATCAGCTCTGTCTGTTAGCGGCTCACTCTCTCACACACTCATTTAAACTCATAGCTCCGGTCCGCTTCATTCACAGGCCTGCTCAGTTATGAACATGACGCCGTTTTTAGCGAGTTTTATTTATTTGGCGCTGTTGTGTAGTAGGATATGCTGTGATAATGACACAGAAGAGGATGAGCACGCCAAACACACATACACGGTGGAGATGTTCAATGATGCCGTCTCTACTGCTCCACACTTCGTCATGTTCTACGCGCCCTGGTAAAACTGAACACTTATAACTGAATATTTTCATTATATTGAGATATATAGAAAATGGTAAATGCAATGAGATCAGTGCCGTTATGTTGGTTCTGATTTGAATTGCTGCGATGTTTGAAGTGACTCCATTAGCCACTTTAATCTACAGAGACACTCATTATAAAGTCAATTTTAGATGAAGTTTCTAATGCACGTTCATACAATGACACGAAGCACAGCTTTTTGACATTCGAGTGATGATAATAGACTTTGATAAAAAGTTTAAATTCCTGCAGTCATAAAGTTTTAGTGTACGTGGCAGAGCATGAACAGCCATGACATCAGACATCCACTGTTTCCAACTCTCGCGAGACAAATAAGCAACCGCAGCTTCAAACACAAACCCAATATTTTTTTTGATGATTTATCATCAATATTATTTATTACCAATAAATGAGCCTGCAACATATTAAACTGAAACCACTCTTTTATCTGAAAAGCAAAAACAAGCCATTTTACAAAAATCAGCAAACTGCAACAAAAGTGGGAACTAAACTCATCTCCAATCACCTGTGAGCAGAATAGGATTGGAGAGATGGAAAAGGAGAAAAACACAAGAGCTTCAAAGGGAAGCTGTAACATAGCCACATATTTATAGCCTACTAAAATATAGGCTATTTGAACCATATTTACTCTTAGTATTAGTATTGGACTACTTGTTTTTTTATTGCAGCCCGTTATAATTAATACATTACAAAAACTAAAATTAAAAATAGTGCTGTAAAACGATTAATCTCGATTAATCGCTTTCAAAATAAAAGTTTTTGTTTACATAATATATGTGTGTACTGTGTATAATTATGTATATATAAATACACACAGCATGAAAATATTTACATTTATTTATTTAGTCATTTATTAGACGCTTTTATCCAAAGCGACTTCCAAATGAGGACAACAGTAATAAATATACACAGTACGTACACACATACTATGTAAACAGAAACTTTTATTTTGGATGCGATTAATCGTTTGACAGCACTAATTAAATATTAGGCTAAAAGAAAGTCGTCCCACTCCTCTACGTCTACTTCTGTCTTTGCTTGGATTACAGCGTCACGCGCCTTCTTTTTGAACGTGATTTTTCTCCAATGAGGGGGAGGAGGGGGTCCACGAACATTAGGCAAATTACGCTGCAGCACTTATATTATTGCACTGGTTGGCTATTAACTGCGAGCAGGCAGAGTGTCATTCAATGCATTGGGGAATACGGCGAACATAAATAAAGAAACGAAGTTGCTTGTCAGATTTCTCTAACAAGCAACCATATTTATTAAAATAAGCCCAAAAAAACGCAACCCGCGTCCCAAGACTTTTTTTACGCAACTTTACAAAAAAAGAAGCCCAAAGTCGCGTATAATACGCGGACTTGGCAACTCTGCAGACATCACTTCCTCATCGTCTTTAAAAAAAGTACAATGGTAGTACCATGGTCTTTTAAACATGTGCAGTGGTAATACTAGGGTTATTTTTAAGGATTAATGGTACCATGTTAAACCATGGTAATATGGAAAAAAAAACAGCATAAAAATTACCACAGTTCTATCTATGCAGTGGTATTACCATTTTATTCTTTGATGGTATTCAATCAAAACAGCCACAGACACAATCTAGAAGTGATTCTAAACCGCTAAGCAATATTCCTGAATTAATATACCATCATAATCTTTGATTTTAAACTTTATTCTTTTGGTTTTCTTCTGATTACTGTATTTTATTGTACTTTATTTTATATTGTATTCATAAGTTAGAAAAATGTTACTTTTATGTTGAGAACGATTCACTAAGGCAGATTTTTACCTAAACTTAACGCTAAAGCAGATTTAAGAAGTTGCTTTAGTTTGTAGTGACTCATTGCTCTCCTATTTTATGAAAAATGTTAGGAATAATAAAGCAATAAATAGTATGATAAAAGTGTTTGAATATGTTTGTGGTGTGCAGGTGTGGTCACTGTCAGAGGCTGCAGGGGGCGTGGAATGAGTTGGCAGATAAATATAACAGTATGGAAGCTCCTCCAGTGTATGTTGTGAAAGTCGACTGCACAAAAGACACAAAGTTTTGCTCCAGTGAGCATGGGATCCGTGGATACCCCACGTAAGCATTATTTCTCTGTTAGTACTGTACATAACTAAAAAGATGTTTCACTTATGCAGAATGCCAGTAAAATGATTCAGATGTGTAAAAACATTTTATATGCATGATTTATAGTCACCTGACAGTCATGTACCTAAGGTAAAATTACATGTGGTTTGATTAATCATTGACTGACTAACTTGGTGTTTGTTTTACAGTCTGAAGTTGTTTAGACCTGATCAGGAGGCTGTAAAGTATCAGGGCCCAAGAGATCTGCAGGCGCTGGAGAGCTGGATGCTGAAAACCCTTCAGGAGGAACCTGAAGTAAGATCCTAAACAGCTAAAATGTTTGTATGACTAGAAAAAAATCTTATGCTTGATTTTAAAAGCACTTTGTCAAATACATGGTCAAGGTTTAATTCTAAAATGTCACAATATTACAGCACTCGGTCTTATTTTGTCTTACCCATCTCACCCCAGGAACCCCAGACTGAACCTGAGCCTCCCAAAGTCCCTGAACCCAAACAGGGCCTGTATGAACTCACAGCCACAAACTTCAAATCACACATCTCTAAAGGTAGTAGCCCAAAACATCTTTTAAAAAATATTATATTCATGGATGCAGTGTAGGAAAAAATGCCTGAAAACATCATGACAATTAATACAATCTTTCAATCAATACTGATTGGTAGTAGTCGGCCTGGGCGATGAAACACTATATTGTTGAGTCATGCAAAAATTTATGTCGATAATGATAAGCTCTGGACATTTTTACTGTATGTATTAATCTAACTGAAGAAATAAATGTGACAACAGCCAGTCAGTGCTTGTTGTTAACAGGCTTAACTCTACATGTTCTTCGTAAATGAATGGCACGGTTTCGTCTGATACTCAAACTCAAACACACGTGATGCTCGTGGTGATTTCAGCATCTGCGTCTCAATATATGAGGACATGAACTTCAATCTACTTTTTTTCAAATTTTCTTCTTGAAACAATCGAATAAGAAGAATAAGTTACCGATCAGATAAAATCAGTATTAACAAAATTCATTTGCACTACAGAGGTGGCACAGAAGAACACAAAAGTGGTATGTATATTTACAGACATTTAATGAGGCTCAGAGGTGGCATGAGTGCAGTTAAATTCATAAATTAATGTTGAGATTAATATAGAAATAGTAAATGATTTAAATAACTGAAATGATACTTTAAAAATGAGACTAAAACTGCCAGTACAACCCTCAACATTGCGAGTAAATCACTCGCATATGCGACTAAATCTTCACTCTGGGCGACTAAATGATGTCTAATATTAGCCAATTGCTAATAAATTCTCAGATTTTACTCGCCAGTGTGTGAGTTGGAGGCTAAGTATAAGTTTAGCTCAGATATATTTTCACTCGCCGAACACTCTCTGACTGAGCGCATCAGAGTTTCACTCTCCGCCAAGTGATCCGTGCTGTTTTTCAGTTCACAACGCACCTGTATTTAACGTACCGTAAACTCTAGTGTGAAGACGCACGACTCCCCGTCGCTTTGTTTCACACACACGCAGCGAGAGAGGGAGAGAGAGAATTGACGCGCTACCTATGCGCGCTACATGTAAACGATCTAGCCAATGGCGATTCAATTGCCAAGGTGTTCGTAGAGGGCTGCAGTAGGTGGCGGCAAGTCACTGATTTTATCACGGAATAATTAATTCAGTTGATTCGTTCAAACGACTGATTCATTTAGGAACAAAGCAAGTGTCTTTATGAAAGGGTAATTGAATAATTGACTCATTAGATCCGTTTAAAAACACACATTCTTTCATAAACAAAACATTGCTGTGTTTGCTTAGAGATGTGCAGCGGCTCAGTCATGACTTTGTTTGAAACTATTTTCGTTGACGAAATATTGATTTAATAACAGTTCAGTAAACAAGAAGTTAATATTAGTAACTTACATTGTCTAACTACAACAGTATTGCCTGATTTTGCAGATCACATTTGCAGACTCCTTTATCATTAAAAGCTGCTACTCATCTTCGTTCATCGCGATCTCACAAAGTTCCATTATAATCAGTGAATCTCTTATTTACATCATGTCTACACTTGTTATAGTAGAGGATTCGTGAGCTTGCATAACTCAGCACTGAACAAAGCTCTGGTGTTTTGAGCAGTGAGTGAATTCTGACTAACATTGCATTCAAGGAAATCTACAGATATGTCTGTGATACATTACTCAACACTGCAAAAACACATTGTATGTAAGAAACCATTGAAGCTCCTCGAGCGCAAACACAAATATGCTGATTGACTCCTACAGTGTTTCCCCTGCCATTATATTAGGGGGGCGCCCTGCCCCGCCAATGTCAACCCTGCCCCCCCCCCCTTTTTATTCAATTTTATTTTCTATATAGTGCCAGATCACAACAGAATTCATTTAAGGTTACCTTTCCTATAGAATAGGTCTATACCTTGTTGTTTTATTAAACAAACTAAATAGCCTTGTGTTATTTATCTTATTTACACGACGGCATGTCATTACTGTCAATACATGGTCGCGCGTTTACAATTCTCCTCTGCTCTCTGTATCGCGCTCGCGCGCACACACAGGTAGGGCCCTATGATTTTTGCGATGCAGAAAACGGGGACTGAATCGTGGAATCCAGTCATAAAAACAGAATTTACTGTATGATGCGGAATGTCATGGAATTTGTCAAACTTTAAATGAATTAATCAAAAGTAGGTGAGTACACTTAAATATGGACTAGTATATGTAAATATTAAGCCATAAAAAGACTATTTAAACACGAAATACACACACGTTCTGCGTGTCTAGGGTTGTAACGGTATGATAATCGTCTCAGAAAATTTCACGGTTTTCACTATATATTAAACAATAATTCTTATCAGTAACAATGACTCTTAAAAGAACAAGAACAAGTTATTTGAGTGAACAAATCCTTTATTACAACAAACTTGAAACCATTTTAATGAAATAAAGTGTACCTTCTGAAAAAAATAAATAAACAATAAAAAATAAAGCTGTACACCTTATGTATATCTATATCACACTTTAACATTTTAATTAATGTTTTAAAATGTTATCAAATGAAAATTTACAACTCCTTTTATTTTTGGCAAAGTTAAAACATGAACAAACATTATATTCCTTGAAAACAATGTTTAAATAAATTATTTTATTATAAATAATATTATTGTTGTTATTATAACTTTGAAGTAGCCTACAATGTACAATGCTAATATCATAATATACAATGTCATAATTTCAAGTTAAATCAAACTTTTATTTTGATGGGTTGTAGCAGGCCTGTGTATTTAACAATGTTTTTTTTTCAAATAAAACTAGGAGATGTTTATTTACATTTTCTCTCAGAGCAGCTCTGCTGATGTTCATGTTTATGTATCTTAGACGCTGAAAACACCATTTATGTATGCATACTTCAGTATGTAATAGATAAAACGGCGCCACTCAGAGACATGTAGAAACAAGCAGATTATTTATATAGCAGTCTCTTTGCGCATAAATATTCACAGACATTTATCATATCTACTTTTGATTTATACATCCATCAGATGGCGGGTTTTACGTGACATCCTCGTTATACTGTAAATTCCATATTCACGACTGCACCAGGATTCCGTCTGCATCACGGAAATCATACGGTCTTAACTTATAACTTGTTGTTAATGTGACACAACTTCATCTGCATGGAGATATGGAGTCCGCGAAGATGTTGGAATGGATTCCCATTCTGCAGATTTTAACGTTTTTTTTTCGGCGGGGATGGAGATTAGATATAATCTCTGTCTCTGTCATTTTCTCAGGGTGTCCGCGGGGTCTTAAAAAATATTAAAAGTTGATAAATCAATTTAGAGAAGATTAAGGCTTTTAAAAAGTCTTAAATGGCATTTTCCAAGGTATTAAATTTTGTATCATCTTTTCATTATGTATATTTGTCCGAATAGTGGGGTTCTGTGTAGTTTATTTATGGATTCCTGCAAGATTTGATGTCATCTGTTACGGCGCTCACTGACTGACTGCGCCGCTGCGTGATAGCACGGGGCTTGTTGATCCCGCTCTCGCTGAATTTCTGACCATTACCACATGCTCCCATCCGCTCCTGCGATTTTTGTGTCCACTCCCGCAAACATTCTAATATTGTATATAATTTTCGCGCATCAGGGCGCAGCTATCAATATGTGGGGTATTTAAATCCCTTTTGAATGAGCAGTCGCAGTTCACTTTCATTTTCGATTTGTGCATTGTGTAAAGGGAGCACATCTTACGATAAAAGATATTTGTCAATGAGCTCGGGATCTGTTGAGGAGAAAATCCTCCAACATCTTGTCAGTTATCTCTCCTTACTTTTGACCCATGATCAGTCAAATCTGACTTCTGCAGCTCGAGTTGGATGCAGGGTTGTTGTTGTTGTTGTTGTTTCCACAAAATTGGGCTGCTTTTAAACTGTTGCCATGGGCTGATTTTCCCCAGTGGGTTAAAGGTTTGAAATATTGCATAAATTACATTTGGTTGAAATGCTTGTATTGAAACATTTTGCATTCCACCTGTAATAAAACTGTGCTGAATATTTTGGGTCACACTAGTAGGAAGCATTTTGTAACGGGGCGAACGAGACGCGAGACGTGCGGATCCATCTGCAGGCTTTTATTAGACAGAGACGTGGTCATAACAGGCATGGGTCAAATTGGGCTGCTTTTAAACTGTTGCCATGGGTTGAATTTCCCCAGTGGGTTAAAGGTATGTAAAATATGTATATGTATTTGCGCTACTTTGGGCTGTTTATTTTACCTTCCATGATCATTCAGACACGATCAGGTGCAGTACTGACACTCTGTCAAGTCTGCATTAAATCAAGCACTCCGTAATCACAGGTAAACTGTCTGATCAGTCAGATGTTTGTCATGAGAAGTGTTCCACAAAACAGCTATGGTTTGCAGACAGTTATAAGAGTTGATGTTACAAATACATCTTTTAAATATACTGCGTGAACTCATTGCCCCGTTAGCACGGAGAGCTTTTTTTCCCTCCTCAATAAGTTTTGTCAGTTGTTTTGTTTATTGGTCTAATTCTTGTTTCTTGGGTTGCATTGGCTAGTCACTCAATTAATTCTCTTGTGCTTCGTTCCCTCCTTCTGAATTATGTTACTGTTTTCTCCACTGCACGTAAGCAGCCAAGTGAAGCAGCCAAGCGGAAATAAGTTGCATATGCGCGGGTGAATTTTTTTCATTAATTTTTTTTTAAAACCGTAGATATGCAAATATTTACGGTATGATAACCGTGCACGTTCAAACCGTGATAAACCCTCATACCGGTTTGAAGCGTGCGTGATTTCAGCATCTGCCGTTATTCTGACGATTTGTGCTACCCGCTCAGATTGTGCTACCTCCCATTAAAAATATAGGTAGCACAAATCGATTGCGAAAAATGCTACCAATCAGATTGTGCTACCAGCATTTTTTTTAATGTCCATACCTACCCCTACCAGTGGCGTGCGGTGGTGTTTTAAAATGAGGCAGTTATATATAATGTATGTATGTGTATACAGTGTATATACAGTATATATATATATATATATATATATATATTGGTATACATTGGTGTGAAAAAGTGTTGGCCCCCTTCCTGATTTCTTATTTTTTTGCATGTTTGTCTAGTACATTATAAAACAGTATGCAATAATAACAATAACAACGATGTGATCTCTGATTTGAAAAAGTGGATTCGAACCCCGGTCGATCGCGTCAAAATCGACTTCAACACATACTTCACCATCTACGCTACTGGAGCTATTAGACGATAGTCTTTTGTAATGTTTTGTAATCACACGTTGGTGGGCAGAGTTAGTGTAAAAAGCCTCTGCCAACAAGGCGGGCTATTTGCACTTGTAAATAGACACTCCGTTTTTTTATTTGTGAACTGATGTTCAGCTGTTCTTTTTAATAGTCAACTTATTTCGGGTCATCGTCATAAAAGCCCTGTAAACACTGCCACAGACACGAAGATACATCTTTCATTTCATCACGCTGAATGCTCACTAAAAACTGACACAGTCATCACGTTTTCAAGTCATTTCATGTTTCATTTTGACGTGACTCAAAGCAGTGATATCGAAGTAGGAGAGTTGTTTACTTACTTTATAATTAGTCAATAACTCCATCATTTTCTTCATTCAGGCCGAGAGCTCGCACGAAAAAAAGTGGCGGGATTTATCACATGAACCAATCACATCCAATCATAACCGATCATATCCAATTATAGCATGACAGAGGCATTGCCTCCTCTCACGTGACTTTCCCCCATTCATTTTAATGAGCCTCCAGAAAAGTCACGGCATGCTTTGGGGTCTCTGTAGAAAGTCAATGGGCCAAGGGGAGGCAAGCCTCCGCTGTAACTTTAGCTGTGGGTGTCGCTGTTGGACAGTGTTACTTTATAAAAATGAGTGACTTCTAGACTTTTAATGTCATATTTAGTCATATTTGCGTCGTTTTATTTTTGTAATATCGATTATTTTCTCATCCACTTTTGAGGAGAGGAGACACTGCCTCCCTTGCCTCCTCGGAGGAAACGCCCCTGACCCCTACCTTAAACTTACCCTTAAAACAATGCAAATGTATTTTTGGTAGCATAATCTGATAGGTAGCATGTTTTGTCGGTACACCGTCTCACTAAATGAGGACATAAATACATGAACAACATCTCCAAAACATTTGAGTAAAACTAGCCTCACTTCACACAGAAATTTAAAGGTATTCACGGCAACCCGTCAAAATAAAAGTGCGGTTTGTGCCAGAGATATTGTTCAGTAGAATGTACAAAATACTACTAATAGCCTACTACAGACCAATTTGGAGTAGATGTCACAGTTACGTCACTTGCAGCTGCGTGCGCATTGTGGTGGCATAAAAACACTGGGAACAAACAAATGGAGGGAGACGGGGAAAATCCATGGAATAAGAGAAACAATGTATTGTGCCTTTGAATGTCAGAATCGGAATGCAAATAATTTGTATATAATACTTTTGTCAAAGATGCCATTTGAAGCTAAACGCAGACATTTAAACAGACAGACAAACCTGCTATGATTACCCTACTTTTAAAGCATACATTTGATTTAAACAATAGGTAATTCTAAGGGAAAAAAAGCCAGAAGTGTGGGATTATAAACTAAAAAGAAAGAATGACGAGTTAATTTGTCTTACTGATTTTTCTTTGTACCGTGAGATATAATCTCGGAATTGCAAGAAAAAGTCAGAATTTTAAAATATTAACTCAAAATTATTATTATTTTTTCTTTTATTCCATGGCTTGAATAGACTGCTACGTTAAAACTGTCATTTTCTGCCACCAGATAGGCTCCGCCCACAAAAAACGTCATCACTGTTTGCAAACACTGTAATTGGTCTATTAGTACTACTACTAAAATTATTAAAACTTAAATTAAGGAATAATCACACAACATTTCTTCCATGTTTTAATGTTAATAGTAAATCCCCTTTGTTTGCCAAAAATAAATTTTAATTTTCAATAATTAAAATATTAATTATTGAATTATGACAAATTAATGTATTATGCCTTCATCTGATAACCAGAACATTTTAAATACACAACAGAATTTCTGAGGGAAAAAAACAAAAACATTTCATAAAGCTATTTTAAGAATACATTTGAATGAATTAAGTTGTTTTTATGCATTCAAATGATTAGACATGCTAAAACAGAATTTGGTAACAATAAAACATATGGTGAGAAAAAATAAAATGGTTCATAATGCCCTAAGCATGTAGTTTTTTATTTATTTATTTATTTTACTTTTAATAAATTGATGTGAAATTGTATAAGTTTCATGATTTTAATTAATTAGACATGCTTTTTGATTAATACAATTTAATTTAACCGTTAAAATGGAGTCCAGAAAAATGAAAACAGAAAAAAGCGGAATCCTGACAAATTAAAACGGATTATACCGTTATACAGTGCTGTTGTGCAGCATCTAATTTGACGAAATAAAAATGCAATGTTTTGTTGTAAATTAATTGTTTTTAAAACAAATTGATTAAATTATTAAAGTTGTATTAATTCATTTAATTGCACACCATTGTTTTATGGTAAATTTGTATTGACTTATAAACACAGAATCCAGGAAAAAAATTTATTGAAAATAGAGCACATGGGAAAATAAAACAGATTCCATTCGGCTCTAAATTAAAAGATAGCTCTGTGGAGTTTAATTGCGAACAAACAAAATATCTTTATATTCATTCTCAAGGTCTAACAAACATGTGGAAAGCATTTCTTTCAATTTTGCAATTTTGGTAAATTAATATTGTGATAAATATAGATATTGTATGATATGTAAAAA
>NW_015632405.1:624406-627079 GCF_001515625.1 Sinocyclocheilus rhinocerous
AAAAAAATAAAAAAAAATATATATATATATATATTTTGTGTAGTAGTAGTATTCAAATTGTTTTCTTTGCAGTATTTACATTTAAAGACATCCGGTAATCACTCATTATGTGTGGCTGTAAAAGATAAGAGCTCCTGCATTTCCACAGTTTCATTGAGCACCCATCAGGATTTTAATTGGGGTTATTCCCATAATGTTCTCTCTATGACAATAAATTTGGCAGCAGAGGTGAATTATGGTCTTGGCTTTGATACAGATTCAGCCCTGTTCTCATACACCCTTTTAATGTTACATGTTCCTTCCGTTAGCCAAATAAATTATTCCTCTTTGGAGGAGAGGCAGGAAATGATGCTCTGGCTTTGACAGAACTGTTTATGTTTCCCACCTTCAGATGTTGGAAGCACATGTTAATGATGTTGCTTAACCCTAATAGGGTGCTCACCAAAAGTTTTTATTATACATATTAATTTATTGTACACATCATGCCAAATTAATATATTTCCACATTTTATGGCTGTACTGTGTGTACACATAATTCACACAATTCATGACGTTTCTTGTAACATCATACGGTTGTGGGTGGCATGACTGTTGTGTAGATTGGCTGTGAGATGACACTGTAAATTCTCTTCTCATTGTGCATAAATGTGCAGCCTGCAACACCATATTTTCTGCAGTCTGTGATAATTTTGATCAGTTATGATTAAAGCCATTATGTTTTTATGTGTTATCCTACTTCAGACACGGATTCTTGTTGCATTTTGAGGCTGTAACCCTGTAATTCACCTCTACAGGTTCTCACTTTGTGAAGTTCTTTGCACCATGGTGTGGGCACTGCAAAGCCATGGCTCCAACATGGGAACAGCTCGCCACCAGTTTTGAGCATTCAGACAGTGTCAAGATCGGCAAGGTGAGAGAGGCCATTGTGGTTTCTCTCGTGTTTTTTCTATACTGCAAATTGACTTCTGTTTTCTGATATTGACATATTTTGCTTGCTAAAGGTGGATTGCACACAGCACTACGAGGTGTGTTCAAATAATCAGGTTCGTGGTTATCCCACGCTGCTCTTCTTCACTGATGGAGAGAAGGTAAGAAAATCTAGAGTGGCATAATTTCTTATGATGTGTATTAATGTGTATACATTATACTGTTCAAAAGTTTGGGGTTGGTAGATTTTTTATTTTTATTTTTTTTGAAAGTCTCATACTCAAGACTGCATTTTTTTGATTAATATATATTAAAACGGCAATACTGCGAAATACTACAATTTTAATGAACTATTTTCTATTTTAATGTGTTAAAATGTAATTTATTCTTGTGATGGCAAAGCTGAATTTTCAGTACTCATCTTCAATGTCACGCAAAACTCACTTAAAGAGTTATTTAGTATAATTTTGCCAGGAAAAGTTTTAGAATTTTTATCATATGTTAATGTAAAAAATCTTGTGTAATATAACATGTTTGTTTGTTTGCTGGTCTTTATTGTATTTGTTATACTTGCATTTTTTGACTAGTTTTTTACCATGAAAATAGCCTAAGATGCTGACATGGCATTAAATAAAAATATACTACTACTCAATGTCACGCGATGCTTCAGAAATCATTCTAATATGCTTATTTGGTGCTCAAGAAATATTTATTATCATCATCAATACTGGAAGTTGCTTAATCTGCTGCTATACATTTTTATGGGAACTGAGATGAATGCAATGTTCAAAAGAACATGTAGTCATTATTTGCTGTCCCTTTTGATCAGTTCAATGTGTCTTTGCTGAATAACTTAAAAAAAAAAAAAACCTTACCCCAGATGTTACCCTTTTTTCTTTTTCTTTTCAGATATTCTGTTACTTTTTCTATGCTTCCTACATCCTCACAACCATGAACCACCATGCACTATTTTTCACTTATAAAATCGTAATGTTCCCAAATAAGCGAATCAAATTGTAACTAGATGTTATGAATTAAGTATGGTAATAAAAGTCTGATAGTTGTCATAGTGTTTACACTAAAAAATAACAGTAACCGTGCACATGCCGTGTGTTTTCAGGTTGATCAGTACAGAGGAAAGCGTGATCTGGACTCATTTAAAGAGTTTGTTGATAATCAGGTAAAAGCTGCTGAATCTAAAGATGAACCTGCGAAAGAGGAGGAGCACGCTCACGAAATCCCACCTAGCGCTGAACCTGAAAAACAAGAGGTGGGTGTCTGTTTGAATTTTCACACAGTACAGGTTTTGTTTGCAGTTTCCTGCTTGGCACCATAGAGATTTGATTCGTTTGTGTGTGCGGGCAGATGTTTGAACAGCGAGCTGCAGAATTTGGCCCGTAGACACAAATCTGCATCTTGAAACCGAGGTAGTAATTATGGGCAGAGCAGCTATTTCCTCCTGCTGATGCAAATGTGCATGTGTGCGTGCGCGTGGGTTGGTGGGCGGGGAACTTAAAGAGCTGTTATTTTGTTTTGTTAATTGGCTTTCCTGTCTAAGCTTGCCTTTTATAAAGGGATTTTGGCTGGCTGGAATTGTTGGATGGCTAAATAGTGTCTATCAAGAGCTCTGTTTCAGAGTTCTCGTTTTTTTTTTTTTTTTTTTTTAGTTGGGGATTTAAATGGTGGTTGTCATTAAAAACTTGGATTTATTCAAACATAAATTAAACATTGAAGAACAGTAAAAAT
>NW_015632405.1:627131-629706 GCF_001515625.1 Sinocyclocheilus rhinocerous
CTTTGAGTTGAGATCTTGCTCTTAAACAAATGTTCAGAACTGGTGTTGTAATTAAGGAAACCATCCAAGTGAGAGGTATTTAAACTTCTGCAGGATATGATCACCTGTGGAAATTCTCTAGGGGTTTTTCTATGAGTATGTTCTGCCTTGTGACACATCAGTGCTAGAGTGTACATTAGTTAAAGGCACAATATGTAATTTTTTGCCACTAGAGGGCGCGTATTCAAAACAAACAAAGAAACAAAGGCGTAGTTTGATGGCGCCGTGACTGAGTGTGGAATCATGGGAGTTGTCGTCTTCATCCCCGTTTTACATTATTTTTATTTTAGTTTTATTTCCAGTTAGTTATTGTAGGGCTTCAAATTACCTTTTTTTTTTTTTTTAATGGTCGGTTAGTTTTTCATCTAATATTTGTATTGCAGCTTTATTTCAGATGTTTTTAGATAATAACCCTGAGCAGCATTGACATTGTAGTGATTTGAATGCCCTTTTTATTTGTTCAAAAAGTCTCCTAAAGTCTTTCAGTATTTTTGAGGATGTGCTGCCTTTGGTTTAAACTCAATTACCAATTATGGCAATAGAGTTTAGAAGTGATTCATTTCCACAAATCCATTTTAGTACTATATTTATACAACGTTTTGTAGTATGAACCAGAATTTAACGTGTAATTAAAATGTAAAAAACACTACAGTTAGGCTATTTCTTTTTGCCAATAAAAGTGGTTCTAAAAGAAGCCAAAGCAGGATTGAGTAGAGTGATACTAAAGGTGACAAATCTGGCGCTGTTACAGAAAAATCCGATTTCTCGGGATGCCATTTGTCAAGTAAAATTAGAGGACCGAAGCTAAATGTTATATATTGGGATGAATGAATACTTTGCTAAAAATGGATTCTTGGTGTTTCTAAGTGTTTTTGTTTTCCCGTTAAATATGTAAATTAGCTATATTGTCTCAAGATCTTGAGACTTGTTTTCAGAGAATATATTTTTGATTATACCATAGTCTGTCTGAAAATGTTCTGATTGGCTTTAAGTTGTTGAATGTTGAATGCAGTTGCAAAATGCAGTTTATTCAAAAATACATTGTTGTTGTTTTTTTTTATTTTTGAACAGCTTAGTTTTAAAACTGCACAATTGCTGTTTTCAAATATTAGTTCAAATATTCAAATTTCAAATATTGTCAGAAAGCTGAACTATATTGAGACATTTTTGTAAAAGGGTTAATTTTTTTTTTTTTTTAAAGAATGTTTTATAATATTTTCTGATATGTGCTTGACTTTTTTTCCCACAATAAAAAGTATCATGATATAGATAACATGGTTTTCACACTACTAATATGAACAGTGTGAAGTTATTCGTTTAGTCACTGGCTTGATTCACTAATGCATAAATTACGGTGGCCGAGAAGTGCAAAGCAAATCACAATTCTGAAAACAAAATAACAAATTACAAACGAATGGCAGTAAACCACTTTGTGACAAAGAACGTCTGTACATGAGCCCTGACATATTACACCGATCACAGGTCATGATGGTCATGAAATGCAGTTTCAGATTTTTATATTATGTTTCTCAAAGTTTGTTTATAAAATTTGCAAAAAGTTTTTTTTTTGCACCAAAAAGCCTAACATAACTTAAACGACAGACTAACCTAACAACAGAACACATCTCATTGCATACGACGATGACGCATTTGGATTTCAAATCCAGGTGTTTCAGAAGGGTAGAAAATGATCATTTATATTTTAAACTGAGGAGTTAGAGTTTTGATAATTGTTTTTATTGTAGAGTAATCTCTTCTATGTGTAATTATCACAAACATTTTGATTCTCCAACTCCATTTAATGACCCTTTCAAGCTATATTGCTAAGCCCTGCGCAGTGACAGACAAGTGTGTTTGTTTGTATATTACGCCCCATTCACACATTAACGTTAACGCTTGACGGAGGGCGTTTCTGAAGCTTGGTGCTGACGACCGTCATAGTGACAACAGCCAATCACATTAGTCTTCTGGTGTTGCATGAACGCGATTGGCTAGTGTCTGCGCTAGGGTATTTGCATAAGGCGATCTGATTGGCTGAACTTCTGCCGCGAGCAACGGACCCAACACGACGCGACGGACCCACAATTCATTTCGCCAACGCTTGACGGCACCAAGGTTATTATAGTTTTGAATTTTTTAATTAGTTTTATTTTAATATCGTTTTCAAATTTGCTATACAATTCAGTTTAGTTTTTATTAGTTTCATTAATATTGTTGTTAGTTTTAGTTTAGTTTTTATTTTGTGAACATTTTTATTTAGTTTTTATATAGTTTAGTTTCAGTTTTAATTAAAGGGTGAAGTATTGTGTTTAAATGGACAAATTCACACAAAAATTATTTCAAAATGCCCGTCTTGGTAAGTATCCTATAGCAGCCATAGCCGGCTGAACGTACTGTATCAGTGCACTGGATCAGTGCATTCTCTTAAAGTGACAGCACTTTCTTAATATTAATCAAACAGCAACAACAAAGAAATCATTCACTGCTCTTGATTGAATAGCTTTTGTAACTTTAATAAAGATTCATCTTTAATTTA
>NW_015632405.1:630271-635996 GCF_001515625.1 Sinocyclocheilus rhinocerous
GCACCGGTGCTCCTAAAAAAATGTTTATAGTCGCACGCAGTAGTTTTCAGTCGCAGATGCCGTGAACCGTGATACAAACCGAACCGTGAGTAAGTTGAACCGTTCCAGCCCTAGTGTATATCCACATGCGTGCACACAGTGTCCTCCCCTATCTGTTCCTCTTATCATCTTAATGTTTCCTTAGTGGCTAATCAAAAGACCCGCCACTCCCTGATTGGCTGAGCTTATCCTCTGTCATTCAGCGACTCACGCGATATGTGTTCGTGTATTTAAGGTGTGGTCACTGCAAAAACCTGGCCCCTACCTGGGAGGATCTATCTAAAAAGGAGTTTCCTGGTCTGACTGATGTGAAGATTGCTAAAGTGGACTGCACCGTGGAGAGAACGCTCTGCAACAGATACTCTGTGAGTGCAGCTCATTTAGTCTGGATCTCAGTCACATTTTTATTCCCTGATGGGTGGCAGCGAGAGTAACAAGTCTTGTGGATTGTGAATGTTTGAGGGATGGGGTCAACATAATTTCATATTAGTGGCAGAGAGTCATTTTTTGAAATTAGGTCTTTTTTAAGCTTGTTCCAAAAACTTGTGTGCTGCCTTTCTGTCTACTATGAACTATGAAATTACTATGAAAATGTAACAAATGTTTCTATACAGGTTTCAGTTTCATTCCATCTAATGATTCTAGTTACAAATCCTTCCATTAATGATTTTTTTTTTACTTTTGATAAAGCGAAGTCCTTTTTTTTCTTTTTTATTAAGTGCATACACAATAAAAAGTGCCAGTTTTTATTTGTATTAGTTTTAATATTTAGATATGATATTTTAGCAACTTTTTGCCTTGGAAGCTGAAATTGCGTTCAATTATAAACAAACAAACCGAACCTCATAACTAGATTGATTTGGAGCGCTCTCCGCATGGTGTGACTCAACGTGACCAACTACTTCCATCGACATTTTGAAGTGTGTATACCTATGCACACTTTTCTATCCCTGAGTTGTGAGTGGCAGTAAATAACAAAACGGAAGCAGGTCACATGACAAAGCCAACATGGTGGATCTAGTACATCCAGATTTTGTTTATGCAACATACATTCATGCTATATCGAACATACGTTTTTTCTTTCCCAAATTTGTTCCAAATCAAATAGCTACTCTGAAAGGATCCAGTTTGGCTTGGCTTCGTGTTTAATTACTACACACAATTTAAATGTATGTAAATATTTGGTCATTGTTTTCTATAGGTGCGTGGATACCCAACTCTCCTGATGTTCCGGGCGGGGCAACAGGGGGAGGAGCATAATGGAGGGCGGGACTTAGAGAGCTTGCACAATTTTGTTATGAAGCAAGCGAGAGATGAGCTGTAACTCCTCCCTCATTTTCCATCTCGAAACACATCCTCCACAAAGCAACACTATCTACATTTACCATACTGTCAAATGGACTGCTTTTTCTTCATTTCTGTCCCTCATCTGCTAAAGTGAGCAGTCTTTTCCACATGACAAAATGTGAATGTACACGATTTCATCTCTGATCAGTTGATGAGATTATTAGCGATTACAACCACAGACTTTTGATTTTACCCTTTCTCCATTAAAATAACAGCAGTATGATTTAAACAATGACACTGTTAAGATCGTTACATCATTTAAGGTGCGTGTTTTGTAAGTTATATTTGAGGAAATTCAGCTTAGTTTGCTATCAGCTAAGAAAATATGACCTCAGGGAGACCATGTACCATTTAAAGAAAACAATGACATGCACCTGCTGTGATTTCTGTTTTTTTGTTTTTTTCCCTCCATTCAGTGTAAAATACTATATGATACACACTTGCAAACAGCACTTTGACCATGTACATGGTTTTTCTGTTGGAGTTTCAAATGTTTCTGTTGTGGTCTTAGGTTTTGAAATGGTTGTATCGTTCAGAAGATTAAAAAATTATTAAATAAACCAGACTAAGGTAGTTTGTTAGCCAGACTGGGAGACCTGCTTAAACCAGCCAAGATTCAGATGGTTCAGATGGTTGGCCGTAATTATCAAACCAGGCCAGTCTTAACAAGTTTGATGGCCAGCAAACCACATTAGGCTGGTTTAACATCTTTGGTTAATTTGTCTTATAAAGCTTCTTAATATTCTTATAGGCATATGAATGGGGTAAATACGTTTAGACATATCCCCAATATTGCCATTATGTAATACTTTTTTGTAATTTCTCAACACTCAGCAAAGTAAGACAATGCAAAATAGATTATTTTTTGCTGTATAATGACGGTTTATGGAAATATGGTTTACTTACAGTAGAGTTTGTGAAAGGTTAAAACGTTTATGGTACAGTATTTTTTTTTTTGTCTTAGATTATTCTTCAGATGTGGCTTTTTTTATTTTTCCCCATGTCATTTTTCCTTTGATTAGGTTTGTCTTTTAGACTCTCTGTTTGAGACGCACTCTTTTTTTTCCCCCCTCTGTAATTCAGTCTTGATGGCTTTCACATGCAGTCAACCACTTTTAATATTATTAGTGAACTGCTTAAAACACTTTGAGATGGTGAAATTCAGACACTAGCGTCGCCTGGTATCATTGCTTGAAGAATGCTGACAGACTTGTATGTGTTCTCTAATGCTCTCCGGTGGTTTCATTGATTTAAACAAATGTAATTAACATTTTTCCTTTCAAATATTCCCACACCGAGATGTTTATTTTTCTCTTTTACTGGATCTGAAAGAGAAGGAAGGGAAAAGCAATCAGAGAAACCGCATATATTCAGTGAAGTCTTTATGGGAGGCACATGGTCAAGGCCGAACTTACTGAAAAATGCAGTATTTTTGTCCTGTGTGAGAGGGGTACACGCACTGCCTGGGGGTTTTTGTACAAAAAAAAAAGCCATGTTGTCACAAATTTCATAATAAAATGTCTTTTTCCAAAAATAGCAGTTTTTAATTGTTCCTTTACTCTTGTTATATGATCTCTGTGCTATAGGATTCATAAAAAGAACAATAAATAAACGGTAAAATGTACAAGTATTTACACACAAGCATCCAAATACGGCTGAGACGTAAACAGCAGTTTATGGGAGGTATGTGATATAACTAGGAATAGGAGTTGGAAAAAAATTGACAATATTTTGAAAATTGTTATACTTTTTACTACCCTCAAATTCAATTCTTTGCGGCAGATTTTGAGTACAGATAAGCCTACTGGCAACCAACAGTACAACCCAATACCATAGTGATGTGGCCACTGTCAATGTGAACCAAGCAGTCGAGGTTTGGCTGGCAGGCATGGTCCTGTTGGCTTATTGGAGTCCTGTGCCAGTGAGATGAATGGAAATGCAAACAGCATTAAAATGTGACTAAACGTAACTGAATTATTTGGTTTCAGTATTGGTATAAAAATTGAAGCAATTATCAATTCCCAAATTACAAAAGGCAAATACAAAATATATTGCTACAATGCTGATAATAGACCTATGTTGCCTGTCCAGCAAGAGTTTTGTACCATTCAATGGCTCACAGTGGAAAAAAAGGATTGACAGCTGCATTTTAAAAAATGTTTGACAATAAATAGACATGAGATGGTGGAAAATCTACAGCCCATGTGAGTACGATGGCACAGAATACAAATTTAATTATTTGTAGGTCCTCATGTATTATGGGGAGTTTTGGATGTAAGTCATCCGAGGTGCAGGTGTTGCAGGGAAATTATAGATCTGTGGTGTCAGACGGCATCAAATTACAGTTCCATCCTTGGAACGGCAGCATAATGGTTCCGTTCTTTGAGTTCTGTTGAAGTGTGTAACCACTGGCTCTGACTCACAGATGCAAACCACAGGTAGTGCAGAGCAAATATTGAGAAACTTAAAATAATTCGATTTTTTGAGACCTAAAATAGAGTCCTGTGGTTCAAGTGACTTCATCAAAAAATACACAAAGCAGTAGAAAGTTTCCTGTTCTGATTTCTGTGCTTTGGGACATAGTCATTTATAAGTTTCAGATCTTAAAGAGGTCATATCATGAAGAATCAAAGTTTCTTTTGAAATAAAAAAGCTACAGTAACTTTCAGAACTCAAACTGTCTATTTATATTGGGGAGGAAGTTCCTGAAAGTTGCAAAAAAATGATTTGTTTTGAACTTCTGGAACTTTCAAACATTAGAAAGATACAAAGTCTAGTCCAAAAGGCACAGCAAAAAAAAAGTATCCCATTTAATTCCAAGGATCAGAATGTGGGTGGGGAAAAAGTCATAAAGAACTGATTTGACTGTTTTGTAAAAAGTAGACCTTACTTAGAAAATGAAGTGATAATGTTATGATGCGACCCCTTTAAATATTTGATAAGTGAAACACAATTTTAAATACAGACTGCATTTTAGCTCATAATTTACATTTTCTTTATGTGTCTTTGTTTTAGACTTAAGGCATCAAGTTCATTTTCTGTTTATAGATTCACATGAACATCCTCTTGGCAGTTTGTAGGATCCGAAATGTCACGAGAAATGGCCATGTGTGTAAAAATGAGAAGCAGCAAACTTGGATCTACCGTCGAGACATTCTCTCACATATTTTTTTTTCATAATGCTTGCTTTTCGCATCTGTCTTTATTTCGTTTTGTCAGTCCTGTCTCTGCGGTGCAGCGGTCGGGCAGGGCGACACGTGTCCCTTGTGTCAGTGGCAGCCGCATGCGCGCACCACCATGTTCTTGTATTTTTTCAGAATGACGTTGGAGTTGTCGTCGTAGTAGAGCACGGAGATTGCATGCAGTTTGGTGGGAGCGCAGCATGGTTTTGGAACGTTCTCTGGATTCATGAGATGGACCTGAAAAGTGGAGCAAGATATTGTTTTACACTCACTACTGTGAAATAAACTTTAACAATACTATTTCTGTTAGGTCTGGTATTTATGTTATAAAGCAGGACTCACCAGTGTCTGTACTATAGCATGATTAGTAGCATTCATATGGGCGTTTAGGGGAAAAGAACATTCTCCATCGCAGTAGTTTGCTGCATAGCCCTCGGGTGCAATAATCCAGTCCTGACAAACACATATATTTAAATCAAAAGGGATGCTCACACTAAAAATTGTTTTAAAATAGATGAAACACTCATTCGGGATAATTATTAATAATTTGTTTTATATCCAAATGACCGCTGAAGGCTGATCCAGTTTGAGATTTGCAATAACGATTATGCAGATGTTCTTCATCTTTACCTGCCAGCCCAATTCTCTGAAGCTGACGTACAGTTCATGCTTTCTGCAGGCGGTCTTCTGATCACTGCTGTTGTAATCTGCTATATACAGAGAAGAGAGACATTAACGTCTGCTAGGTCACAGTATAACATACACTTTTTTTATTTTATTTTTTTTTTATACTTTCATAGTCAATTTGTCTTAAAGGGATCCCTTGTGAAAAAGAAGTGTGCTTAATTGTATTGACTTCAAATGTTAAAGGCATATTAAAAAATGCACTTGCAGATAATATAATAATACAATAAATACACATTTAAAACGTACTTTGTAATAATGTTACTGTATATATTAAGTTAAATATTGGACTTTAAAGTACATTTTAAATGTTTTAATAGTCTTTTGTTGCACTTTAAAGATGTACACTTGCTTTGATGTGTTGACTAACATACTAAAGCACAGGTAAAAAGTACTTGATTATAATTTTAACTGTAACTGAGTTATTTGATATTACAGTTGGTGCACCATATATATATATATATATATATATA
>NW_015632405.1:636356-638659 GCF_001515625.1 Sinocyclocheilus rhinocerous
ATAATATAATAATACAATAAATACACATTTAAAACGTACTTTGTAATAATGTTACTGTATATATTAAGTTAAATATTGGACTTTAAAGTACATTTTAAATGTTTTAATAGTCTTTTGTTGCACTTTAAAGATGTACACTTGCTTTGATGTGTTGACTAACATACTAAAGCACAGGTAAAAAGTACTTGATTATAATTTTAACTGTAACTGAGTTATTTGATATTACAGTTGGTGCACCATATATATATACACATATATATATACACATAACATACAAGTATATTTTAATTTACCATAAATGCTTGGTCAGTACATCCAACAATACACTTTGTTCAAAGACAATAGGCAAAATTACATTATGAAATTACATCTAAAGTTGTACCTACTTAAGTGGGTCAAAAAGCACTTACGTTCAGCTAATTGCATTTAATATACATTTTAAACTATAATACATTTTCATTTAATTGAAATTAACTTGAAATTAAGTGTCTGAAAACAGTACACTGCAGTATATTCGTTTAAAGTATATTATTTCCATAATAAGTACTCTTTACAAAAGAACCCAAATTGCAGAATGGCAGCCTCACTTTTTACCTTCATTGCATACAATGAAAATAAATAGTGACTGAGGTTATATTTTTAGCCTTACATTGTATTTGTGCTACATGTAAGAAAGTCAGCCATACATATACAGAAGGCATTTCTTGCCAATCAGTTGAAAAGTATTTGGTGCACTTTTAACCAATAGGGTGCCTTAAAATTCCATAATGCAAAGTTTGTCTTAATGCAAGCCTGCTAATCCTGCCAATGTCACAACACATTTGCTGTGCAACATAATGTGCCCAATACAAGTCACTGTCAACAACATTTACAGTTTGTTTCAATTATCTGTGCCGCCCCACCCTTGTGTCCAGTTAGCTGCATGTCAGCAGCAGGTAGGTTTGGGTTTTCAGAAGGTCATCTCTGGCACTGACTCTTGCTCTGAATTCAAACTCTGACACATTCTTTCCACTGGTGTGCTCATATGCACTTTTTTTTTTTCTTTTGGTAATTTTTCCTAAGTGCGGTTGAGTGGGAGAGGAGAGAGAAAGCTATGATATCAGTTCAGGCCAGCTGCAATCCCTTCCTGTTTTTTTTAGTTCCCGTCCCAAAGAGCAGCACTTTGCCCATCCATAGATCTTACTGACCAAAACAGTAGCAAGACATGCCATTCAAGACGAGCAGTTAGAAGAGGTGCCACCTCTATAGCATTCGATCAAACTTACCCCTCAATCCCATATACACCACACTTTTGCCTTTTCTGAGAACGTACTTGCTGTTACACTGTTTGTTTTCTTTTTAAACAAGCTGATGAAGCCTCCCTAATGAAACCATACTGTAATTCATTACTGTAATGACATTATGATGTAAGTAAATTTAATTTACTGCTCTTGTAAAACAAATTAAAAGGATATGTTGATTCAACATGACAATGAAAATCTGTCATTCAATACAGCTAAGAAAAGCAACTGATAAAAACACCTGTTAGAATAAATGTTTAACGCTTTAATTGTGTATTTAGTAATGTACAGATGTGTGACACAACCCCCCACCCCCCGCTTACAGCACAAAAAAGTTGTTCCCCTGAGTTTGTACAATGAGCTCACATTTGCAGGAAACACACTGTAGGACATTAGATGGAAACCGCTCTAGGGGGGTGTCTAAATTACACTAGCTTATGGCAGGGGTACCCCAGGGCTCGATACTTGGTCCCCTTCTCAATATACACAATAAATGCAACTTAGCCGGCCTGGCAATTCCACAAAATATCACAGTCCATCTGGGCTCAATAACACTAACAACATCCAAGTCAGTCAGGAACCTGGTGGTAGAGTTTAATGAAGAGCTTAACATTACCCACTACATTGCTATGACTGCCTAGCCAGGCAGATCTGCATTCTTCAATGTCACCAAGATCAGATCTTTCCCCTTGTTTAAACCCATTGCCATTTCAAGACTGGACTACTGCAGTGCTTTATTAGGCAACCTTCCAGCTAGCACTATGAATTCAAATTATCCAGAATCCAGACCAGTGGTACCATCACAACTGGGCACCTTTCCAAAGCATTCACACCCACTTGTTGGTGAAATGATCTTCGACACTCCACCCGAGCAGCTGAATCCCTCACAATAAGACACAGCACTTCCCTGAGCACTTGAAATGCAACCATCTAAATTGCAGAACCCTCTGACCCTCACAACACTTATGGCGCTTTTCCACTGCGTGGTACGACTCGGCTCGGTACGGCTCGGTACGGCTCAGG
>NW_015632405.1:638880-646960 GCF_001515625.1 Sinocyclocheilus rhinocerous
AGTCCAACGGAGTCATCATAGATAGCCATTTGAGCTTGTAAACGGGGATTCAATCCGTGCCGGTAAGAGCTAAGTAGAGCCGCCTCATTCCACCCGCTAGTCGCCGCCAGCGTTCTGAACCGCAGTGTGTAGTCATGAATGGGAGACATGCCTTGGCGCAGCAACTGGTCGGACACCGATAGCACTCCTGCAGTGTGGCCAAAGACTTCTTTGAAATGGTTAGTGAAAGCATCATATGAATTAATTATGGCACTATTAGCGTTCCATATGGCCTTAGCCCACAACAGCGCTCTGCCATTAAGAAAGAAGTGATAGAATGCTACCTTAGTGCGTTCGGTGGAAAATATCTGCGGCTGCATCTCGATGAACAAGGCCACTTGCAGGAGGAAGCTGCCACGCTCAGCTGCATCACCCGTGTATGAAGCAGGCATGGCCATGCGACTGACAGAGGCAGACTGGGGGGTTGTCGGAGGAAGCAGGGAAGCCCGGAGGGCGTTTACCAGCTCCTCCAGGACTTCTGCGGGTGTGGGAGGTCGAGGATCCATGGAGGTATTTGTATTGGTCCGGTCTTCTGTCATAAAGCAAGGCCAGACACAACGGGTAAGTGAAAGACAGGATGGTTTATTGGGTGAGGTAAAGGCTGGTGAGTTTCAACACAGTGAATGATTCCAGGGTTCTTATCTGAGTTCTGAGGGTGAGTGTCTGATGCCGGTTTCGTGGGAGATCGTGGAACAGCTTCCAAGGAGTCGTTGGAGGATCGCGGGAGAACCAGAAGGTAAGTCTTTCGAGGAGAATATCGTATAGAGAGTCCAGGGCAGTCCATAGGAGTGAACGGTATACCGGACAGTGAGTGACTGTGATGTGTGTGTATTTGTAGTGTGGCTTGATTGGTGACAGCAGGTGCGGGTGATCAGAACTCAGGTGATTGTGATCGGGTGATTATCCGGGCTGGTGACTGCAGTGACTGTGATGAATCCCTGACAAAAGAATACTGTTCCTCTGTTGTCACCACACTATATCTTTACTTATAGGTTGCTTTGAATAAAATGATCTGGTAAATAAGTAGAGTAAATGAATAAGAACCAAACCCAGCTACTTATGATTAAACTAGACATTCTACAGATGCAAATGAATTATAAAATTTACACAAAGTATTTTTTGTGTCAAATGATACTTGATAATGCAGAAAGACAATTATTTAATTAAAGCAGTGGTTCTCGATATTTAGATAGAACTAAGTTTGCATTGCATATTTCCTGTGTTTAAATATAATTTGATTATCTTTGAAATAAGTGAGGTTTTTCAATATAATTGCAAAAATCTTTCAAATTAAGGCAAATTAAACACATTTACAAAAGGGACAAATGTCATAAAATGGGGAAAACCTATATTCAGCTAAAAAACTTTCCTTAAACATCATCTATGAGTAATGTAGAGTAGAAATTAAGGCTGTAACCGAAACCACATGGTGAGTGTGTAGGCAAATCTCTGAGGTCATTCTAAATACTCAACAATCATCCAGTGCGAAGGTGTTTCCCACTTTCTCCTTTATGAAGAAGGTTTGTTCAGTCCACTGTTGATGCAACTGGTTGGCAAAAGCTTCCTGGTCCTAAAGCTGTCATTTTCTTTGACCAGTAAATTTTCATGTTTGCACCACAGCCAAGCAAAGTTTTATCAAACAATGGAAGACAAGGGCAACCCTTTTGAAAGCAGTCATAATTTCTAATGATGCTAATGGTAAATACTGTTGTAAATACAAGTAACTATTGTAGTTTACAGTAATCTTCATGGCTGAAAGAGTTAAATATATTCCGTGTTGACTGCAGATTATTTTAAATAATTTCTCTTCAAACTATAGGTACTGGGTTTGAAGCTTGGAATATAGTGTGAAATCTCTGGCCTTTTTTAGCCCCCAAAGTAAGACCCCTTCTTGTATTTCTCTCACTCTGTCTGGCAGGACTAGGGTAAATATTTACTGAGATAAATCCGCCAGCAGGAGTGGCCCCCGAGCTCTCCCGAGTGGCCTTTTAGTCAGTCCCCCAGGGGTCTCCTTCCTCTCTGATCCCGAGCAGTGAACCTGTCTTACACAGACCCCCAACTGCGACATTTATAGTCAAGAATGTTCGACACCTAACCACAGGCCTGAGAATGAGGCCAAACTACAACCCAAGAATGGTAGATTCTGACACACTAGTTTCACACACACATACATATGGGAAGTTGACATCCTGTGGTGTGACATGCTATACTCCATCTATTTTAAACAGAATTTCATACTAAGAATATTGCACTTTTTAAAGTTGTTTGTCCATCTTCTTAAACGGGTTGATCTCTTGAAACCTTAAGAACATGTCTGGGTTATATTTCTCTCCAAAAATCTAAAGGCAAAAATAAGGTATATTTTGCTATAAAAACAAAGCCATTTTTAGGATCAATACTTACTACCAATAATATTATGTCATAGTTTCTATTTTGTCTGGACTGCATTCATCACTGAAAATTATGAGAACTATAAACAAACACTGGATTTATAATACTAATGGGTGTTAGTGTTTTATTGATTGTTTGTTTGCACATTTTAATGATCTTAAAACAGGCCTCATCTTTAAGCACAATACAATTTCTTGACTTGAAACAATTTTTGTGAGATTCACCCAAATATGATGCATCTGTGTATTCAACATACATGAGAAAAAAACATTCACAGATAAACACACTGCATTCACATACACCAGTTTTGTTTACCTCCGCCTTTTCTTTATTTACTGCCACTATTTACAGTCAAGGGCTCTTTAGGAGTAAAGCAGATATTTAGTGTGGAGTTTCATTGAGTGTAAAGGCCAGATTTGTGGTACCCCATAAAGCACTTCTCTTCCTGCCTGTAAAATTTAATGCCACACTGTTACTGCTGTGAGTGGGTCCTGTGGGCCTCTGGCCTTCGAATGAAGACTGCTGCCTGCTTATCATATGTAGGAATGGCTATTATAAGTCATTTAAAGTTATAGTTCACCCAAAGATGACATTTATGTCATTTACTAACCTTCAAGTTGTTCCAAACCTTAGCCGTAGAATAGAAAAGAAGATATTTTGAAGAGTGTTGGTAACCAAACAGTAGGCGGTAGCCACTGATTTTCATAGTATGAAAAAAATAAATAAATAAAATACTATGGAAGTCAATGCTTTTCAACAATAAAGAAACTCCATCACATTTGGAACCAGATTAAATGATGACAGAATTTAAATTTTTTAGGTGAACTATCCCTTTAAAGATTTGATTCTACTTAACAATTCTGATTCATTAAAAGGTCATTTAATAATAATTTTTTTCCTAAAATAATTATAAAAGAATTAACCAATAATTAGTCCTAACTACACACTAAATACGATTTACTAATTAAAGGAAGATGATGAATTAGTCAGTCCCTCCAGTATTTCGCGGGACCTTTTTCTGATTTTTACGGCCTAAAATGACTGATTTTGCTGCTGCTTTTCTCAAAATTTGCGGTGATATTTGCGGCATTTCTTATTGTTTTGCAGTGAAAATATACCACAGACAACATTCTTCTAACATTGTTATGACTTTTCTGACTTCGAGAACCATTGTAGGGCTCCAGACTAACATTTGAGGACACCAGCACCGTTGCTGTTAAGTGCCGTTAAGTTCCACAGAATGTGGCACCAGCACCTGACACTAAAGCACTCACCCTTTCGCACATGTACATCTCAGAGATGTCTATTTGATGTAGAGTGTTTGCTCATCTGCAATACGTCTCTAAGACGTTTCCTATCAGATGTCAGATAGACATTTATTAGAATGCATGTAAAACTGCTTCTGAGACGTTTATCAGATTACACAGCAGATGTTTCCCAGATCTTTAGCAGACGTCTTACAGATGTACTTGTGCTGTCTGGGTAGTTGAGATGCAGATAAAATTAACTTTTATTACTGTCATTCATAATGTCTAAATATAATTTAATAAATACAAAAAATATATATATATTAGGGAGTGGAAATGGCTAATAAGCCTATAAGTACTTCTCTGCTTTCCTGCATTATGAAACTTTTAGTTTTATAAATGAAGGATGAACAAATAATGTCATCACAAAAAAAAAAACTTTCAATTTCGGTAATACTTAAAGCTTTGAAGTGCTGGGAAAAGTTGTGTGAAGCATTTAAAAACACTCGAAAACATTAGACCATTTCTGCCACAAGTTGTTCCTGTAGTTTTACTATGTTAAATCCATGGTGAATGGTGGTGATTTGTGCTTATTGTACGGTCAGTGGCATTTGTTCTGATATTTGTAGCTTTAGCATAATTCTGCGCCAAATTTGAATGCTTTTTGAATTTGAAATTTGAATTGACTGCTTTCTTCACTGTATCTCCCAGAGCTGTGTATAAGGTGTCGCGTGATCGAGATCAGATAAACTGAGCAGATAAACGGTCTGCGCTGCGTAGCCCAAACAAGTAACACAGATTCGTTCCGCTTTCGGTTCGTTTGTCCGATGTAGCTCTTGTAAATCAGTCTGAATTTGACTGAATGCACGTTGCGATGACGTCACAGGATGCGTCTAAGCCCAAAATCTGCGGCAATTACGAAAATTTGCGAGGTCTTGCGAAAATTGCGGAGTTTGCTTGATTTTGCGATAAATTCAGCGATAGCAGAATCGCAAAATCCTGGAGGGACTGATTAGTTTCTAATACATGTAACACAGTCATGAGTTGCAGCACAGAAATCACATATTGAATCATTGTAGTACATTGGTCCGCATCAGTGAAAGAACACAGATGTTAAAGAACCGTTAACAGAAATAGTTATATTAGCTTTATGAGCTGTTTAATTTGACAGTTACAGCCAAAAACTGTCAAAATCACGTGCCAAGGTACACATGTGGTTTCTTGACCAAAAGACAAAAACATGGTAACTGCAACGAAATCTCAAAAACCCTCTCTCACAAAAAGCTTCTCCTTGGAGCAATTACACAATGACATTCCTGGTGGTGACGGCATGCTGGAGTAATGAACACGGTGTTCCGCATGGAATGACATCCATCCTGGAAAGAGCTGAGGCAGGGAAGCTGTCTCACCCCACTCCCATGATGACATGAAGAGAATGCGAGTCCTGTCTGTATCCATGTGAAGTTTATCTCTCTTCCTGTCTTTCATCACTGTGGTTATTAAACCTCCATCCCCAGAGCTCGCCGATGTCTAATTACACCAACGGTAAACAAAAGGAGGGTTGAGGGAGGGGGAGATGAAAAACCGCAGCTGGACAGTGCCGTGTTATTATAATTCTTTAAGCGATACTGTTAACGTGGTCAGGCATTTTAGGCCAGCACCTAATAACAGCTTGGAGGTAATTACAGGTCTAGCACTGGGGCGGCACATACTGAGCTGAGCTAGACGCTTGTTAACTTCCCTCAGGCCAAAGGCCGGCGAGTTCCCCCGCACCTCTAGCTGAGCATTAGTGCTTAATGTGTTGTTTTGTTTTCACAGATCGCCAAAGCTTAAGAAACAGTGTCAAACCTCTAATCACACGTTAATGCGCTTTGCCTGAATTGGAAGCTCATAGAGACAGAAAGAATTTTCAAAGTGTGAATCTCCCAAAACCTTTCAAGAGCATGTCAGGGTCATATTTCAGCCCAGATTCAAAAGAATAAAAAAAGAATAAGAACCTAAATGTCCCGACACACAACATATACTTGATAAGGGTATGTTTTTAATTAATACATTTCCACCAATCATCATATCAGTGTTATTTTAGTATTTTTCTAATACTATTTTAGAATGTATTAAGATTTTGAATTAGCTTTTATTTTTTTATTTTAATTTTAGTTTTAGTAATTTTGTCATGAGCTTTTGTCATTTTAAATATGTAGCTTTAATTGATTTTATTTCAGTTTTAGTTTAATTTTATTTATTTATTTAGCTAGTTAGTTTAATTTAGTTTAAGTTTTCCATCTAATATATATTTTTTCCAGCTTTATATCGCTTAACAAAATTAATTCATTCAGTAATGTTTCAGTTGCAATGTCAACAGGGCTGTTACAGTTATTACATAAGCACACAACTTCATCAGTGCACAACATGCATTATGATAGCAACTCATTCTGGGTTCACTTTTTCACAAATATGATATATATTTTATATAAAATGTATTACATTTTAAATATACCATAATTGTTGTCATAATTAGTTATTATCATAAACTGTCATGAAAATTGTCAAAATGCAAACTAATGTTAAATATTATTATTTAAAATTTGTTATTAACTTTTATCTTGACTCTAAAATTGACACATTTTCATGAAATTCATTCCAAAAGTAATTTCATCAGTTAGAGAGCTTATAACCTTGTGCACTTGTGTCTCTCAATATGGGTCAAGATGCAGCGTTCACAGGCTGTCTTCTCGAAAGCTTTGATAAGAGCGTTTTTATATTGGAACCATATGCACTCTCAACACTGCCACAAGGGGACGGCTGTCACAACGGCCTCGCAACTTCCTGCTCCAAATCTAAATATTTACACTCCAGACATCCCAAGTCGTGCCAAGGAGAGGGGTTGATGTTTTGGGTTACATAAAGTCCAATCCTTCAGAACAAATTAAGCAGATTTTCCTCATTAGACGGGACACGTAGTGTGCGAGGTTTAGGAGCTTTGAGTTTAAGCACTACTGTATAAGTGGGTGAATCTGACTTACATATGGCACTGATGAAAATTATTCTCAGCAGGATATATTACATATGTAGTATGTTTATGCTAATTAGTTTATTGCAGTTAGGAACATATGCTTAATGCATATGATGCATATGATAAACAACACAAATGATGTTTAAATTGTAGCAGAGAGAAAACTGTTCCTGACAATATATATATATATATATATATATATATATATATATATATGCAGCATGCATTATAAAGTACCTCAGTAGGTTCCACTTCAGATTCATCCAATATTGTGATTGTAAATGAAACTTATGAACTCATAAACTTGTGTTGTTAAAAATACAGTTTTCACCCCAGGTCCTTCATGTTTCAATGCCTCACATTCATAATTAGCTCTGGATTATGTGGGTATTAGCACTAAGCTTTCAGACCACCCCAAACCAGAGCAATAATGAGAAGCAGAAACTGGATTAAGACCCCGCTGTTCCTAGACTGTTTTTTTTTTTTTTTTCAACAAAAGAGATTATTTATTTAATTTATAGAATCTTGTGCCAATTATACTCAACTGAATATGGGATACTTGGGGCTTATTCAAAGGCTCTACATTTTTATTCATTTTTCATTTTAATTCAATGCACAACATCAGGGCTGGCGCCAAAACCATTATTTATACTAGCTGCATTTGCACTGTATTTTTCTGACTGGAATTTAAAATGAAAATGTATTTTAGTATACATTTTCATGTATCTTTCTTTTTCACAAGAGGCCAGAACATTATTCTATTGGACATATAATGTGTGGTTACTTTCAACCTTAGCACTCAAGTGGCTAACTGTGTTTCCTTCAAATGTCTGTGCCATTTAACCAGTGTGTTATTAATCAGCTATAAACTTGACAGTAGCTGAACTGAAAGAGAAAACTGATGAAACTGTAAAGCATGGTGTTTGAATTCATATATGATGTATTTTTGTAGACCAAAACCTAGAAATGAGATAGCATTTTAGCACTTCCGGTTTCGTCATCCTGACCTCAATAATTTTTGAATGGGTTTTTGGTTAAAGGGGTCCTATTATGCTCTTTTACAAAGTCTTGATTATGTTTTGGGGTTGCAACGCCCCTTGCTCCGTCTTTCAACAAAAGCTTTTTGGTGAATCCGGCAGGCAGCCAGGCACTGTACTCCTCATGTTGTGGAAGCTGTCCTCAGTAAAAAGAGTTAAAAAATAAATTGCAACCACTGTTTCCTGACATCATCCGCTTTCGGAAGCCCAAACAAAGACGTTTGGGCATGGAGGTGAAAAAAACAGCGTTTCAGACGGTCGCACACCGGACGAGAAGCGCAGCGTCGCGTCGTGCCACATCTTTAAAATTCAAATACATTATTTTCTATGAGTGTAGGCACACCGGCGACGCC
>NW_015632405.1:647113-650514 GCF_001515625.1 Sinocyclocheilus rhinocerous
TAGTTCTTGAAAAGGGATTTTTAAAAAATGAAATATCTCCCTTTGGAGTGGACTTTGAGATTTGTAACTTTCTAGATCTTTTTTATGCCCAAACATACACACTACACACTGACTAAAATTAAAAAAGTGAAAAAGCATAATAGGACCCCTTTAAATGCCTGAAATAAGATCCATGATTAACACAAGTTTCAAATACAATTTTCATGTTTATGACATGAAATGCATCATTAATACTCCCTAGGGATTATTATTATTATTTTTAAGCTTTTACTTGGCTTGAAAAAGGCTGTTGCTAACAAGCAGCTAAATTGGACTAGAGAGGATGTTGGGGTCATTAAACATCATCATACCAAACAGCTACTCAACTACTCATTAGTCCACTTTTACTGCTTAATTGTGCTGATAATCTAGCTCTTGCAAACTATTCTAACTCAAACTTTCAAGGAAAATATATACAGTGGGTACGGAAAGTATTCAGACCCCCTTAAATTTTTCACTCTTTGTTATATTGCAGCCATTTGCTAAAATCATTTAAGTTAATTTTTTTTCCTCATTAATGACTTAAAGAGGTTTCAGAAGGTGGTGACATTGATGTCATGCAACAGTAGTGTAGTTCAGCAATAGCTTACGTTCAGCTGGCAATTGAATTCACGTTTCAAAATTTGTTGAAATTGTTTTAAGAACAAAATTGTTTTTTTTTTTCAAAAGTTGTGTTAATTAGTAAAGATTCTCCTGATTGACAAAACATAAGAATCATATAATTTTGTTGGTCACAGATCTTACTTTCTACAATAATCCAAAAGCCAATCGAAAATATTATTTGGGAGCCAGGGTGATGCTAACTTGCATGTCAACCTACAAAAAGAAGTCATCACTACAGCAATCTATTGGTGAGGGCTGGTAAAAGACTTCAAATCAAGACACAGGATGTCAGGCCTACATATGTGCTGCTTTTTAAATGAATTCTCGAAAGGACCTTAAAGAGATTTATTGAGTCCAGATTCTCATTATACAAGAGAACAATATATGAAGATCTGGACTCAATAAAACTCATCAGATACAAAAATATCCCCGAACTATCCCAGGTCAACATCTTCTGAAGAATTAAAAGAGACCGTATGGCTGATTTCTACCATAAGTGCATATTAAACTTCTCTTCTTTAGAAAAAAAGGTGCTTAGTGCACAATATGGAAAATATATATGGATAACCTGTATGAGCTGGTCCCTTTGATGACTCCTGTGGACTGCTGGAGCGATTGCGGTTCGGTTGACGTCGCTTGCCCACTGACCGGGCAGTTCGGATACGGACTTCGCTCACTTTGAAAAAGGCCACCATGAAAGACTGCCTCTCTAAAGCACCATCACGACCAACTAACCCCACTTCCTTGGGATTGATGCTCCAGCCTTTAAAAACAAAAAAAAAGTGCTATAAATGTGATATTCAACAATTGAGCAACAAATTAATCTTTTATTTTTAACAGATTATTTATCTAAGTTGAATTTTAAGGAAATGGTACTAATTGGAGATTTTAAATGGAACTGGCTACAGCCTTTATCTGCTGAAGTTAAACTCTTTTGTGATACATTTAATATTCAGCAATTAGTAAATACTCCAACCAGGTTAAACTTTAAAAAGTCAGATAAATCATCACTTCTTGATTTAATTTTTACAAATGCACCTTATAGATATTCAGCAGCATCTGTTTATGCACTGTTATCACTGTGCTGTT
Source organism: Sinocyclocheilus rhinocerous (assembly GCF_001515625.1). Classification (NCBI taxonomy): domain Eukaryota; kingdom Metazoa; phylum Chordata; class Actinopteri; order Cypriniformes; family Cyprinidae; genus Sinocyclocheilus; species Sinocyclocheilus rhinocerous. The sequence goes on from NW_015632405.1 coordinate 648,845, forward strand.
GCAATAGTTAGAAATGCAAAATTACCTAAGATCACTTGACTGGGAGAAGATTTAGTTGATTCCAGATATTGAGTGTGCCTCGAATTATTTTTATGAAGGGCTCACCACTATCATTACCAAACATGCGCCTTTTAAAAAATATTGTGTAAAGGGTTGAGATAACCCTTGGTTATCTACCACATTATCAAATTTGATTCATGAGTGTGATGTCGCTTGGGCTAGAGCAAGGCATTCCAATCTTCAATCTGTTTTAGACAATTATGTAATAGATATACAGTGATGATTAGGATTAGCTAAAGCTGATTACATTTTAAATGAAACAACTTGTAATCTAAATAAACCAATGAAATTTTAGAAAAATATTGACTTCAGGTGTAAAAAAGGCTGAAAGACTTCCTTTATACATAATGAACAATGCTATACAAATCTTAGATAAAGGAGAGATGCTGAAATGTCTTAATAAACATTTTGTTGCTGTAGGATCGTCGTTTAAGGCAGTGTTTCCCAAACAGGGTGCCGTCTGTCGAGAGCAGGGGTGCCGTGTAAAAAATCATTTTTAAATATTTTTTAATTGCTAAAATGGTCAAAAAAGCATCTATTATATAATATCCATTTCTGATGTCGCCAATAATTAGAGATGCACCGAAATTTGGTCTGCCGAAAATTAGTTCACCGCTCAGGTTTCACTTTCAAGTGATGTGACGCTCTGCGTATTATCCTGCTCTATGCGTGTGCGCTCCTCTCAGTCGCTCCACTCGTATACCGTTCATGCGAATCGGAACAGCAAAGTCCACTCAAAAATTGAGCCGACAGGAAATTATTCATATGTAAACATTGTGAGATAGCTAGTTATAATGGTAATTAAATAATGTTTACATATGTATAAAAGCCTACATTAAAATCTGTCCTATAAATTGGTCTCTTCATTAGAAATTAGCCTACTGATTGCCACCATTGACGGAAAATTTTTTAAATAATATTAAAAATATCTGTATGACATTATATTCTGCAGTTCTTCCCTGTTGTACTGAATATCTATACTTTTCAAATTATCATATCGAAGTTAGAAATTCAAATATTGTGACAAAATTAATTTTGTAGGGTGCCACAAGTTTGTTAAAATTTCCAAAGGGTGCCGCGACTAAAAAAAGGTTGGGAAACACTGGTTTAAGGTACCTAAAATTATAGATATGAATAATAGAAAATGACATGGAAAAGAGAGGAAGGCATTTAATAGCTCTTAATTTTAATTTTAAACCGTTTATATACCTGTCAGATTAAAAAAAAAAAAAACTCAAACTATTGGATGTAAATAAGTCAGCTGGTCCTGACCAATTAGAAGCACTTTTTTTTTTTTTTAATAGCTGCAGATTATTTTGCCGCCTCTTTGACATGTATTTATAATCTTTTACTGAGTTTAAAGGGGTCATATGATGCGATTTCAATTTTTCCTTTCTCTTTGGAGTGTTACAAGCTCTTGGTGCATAAAGAAGATCTGTAAAGTTGCAAACACTAAAGTCTCAAAACCAAAGAGATATTCTTTATAAAAGTTAAGAGTTAACCACGCCTACCTAAAACGGCTCATTCTAACACGCCCCCACATGTCTACATCACAATGTGGGAAGATTTGCATAACACCGCCCAAATGTGCACGCAAAGAAAGAAGGCAT
>NW_015632405.1:652043-657571 GCF_001515625.1 Sinocyclocheilus rhinocerous
CAGATGTGTGCAGCACATTTTATGGAGGACCGTTGCTGGCCAATCACAGCACACCTTGCCTTTTCAGACCGATGAGCTTTGTAAAAATCGACGCGTTTCAAAAAGGCGGGGCATAGAGGAGAAACAATAATGTACAGTATGTGGAAAATAATGTGTTTTTTTAACTTTAAACCGCATAAACACATTTCATTACATCAAATACACAAAATAATGTTCTTTTTAGCAGCATCATATGACCCCTTTAAATTAATTTCCAAAGATATGGAAGTCTGCCTTTGTTATCCCATTGTTAAAAGGAGAGATCCTTCCAATATGAATTTCTATAGGCTGATTTCTAAATGTTGTATTTTCTCTAAGGTTTTTGAATCTCTCATGTGAGCAGTTGACTTCATATCTTATGGAACATGATATTTTATTACACAATCAGTCAGGTTTTAGGAAACGACACAGCACAACCACAGATGCAACTAGTTTTAAATGATTTAATCGAGGCGCTTGATAAAGGTCATTGCTGTGTATCGCTTTTTATTAACCTGTCCAAGTCTTTTGACACTGTTGACTTCATTATACTAAAAATTTAACTGAAACTAATGACACAATCTCTAGGTTTGAAAGTTATTTAGTGGACAGAACACAATGTGTGCAAATGGAAGGCCATTCATCTGCATCATTGTACATTACGAGGGGTGTTCCTCAAGGGTCTGTTTGGGGGCCTCTACTTATTTATTATTTAAATTAATAACCTTGATTTAATATTAGTAATTTTAATTTTCACTTTTATTCTGATGACACTGTGATTTATTGTAGCACACCTAAATTACACCAAGCTGTGTCCTTTTGATGATTAACTATTACTCAAAACTTTACTGGGTACTATAATTGAGGTAGTGACAGAATATAAATATCTTGGTTTTATGCTTGATTACTCCTTATTTTTAAATCTCATGTTAATCGATTAAGGACAAGACTAAAGCTAAAGCTGAGGTTCTATTACAGAAATAAACCCTGCTTTTCATTTATGCCAGTTCTTGATTATGGAGATATGCTGTATAAAACGATGTCTAACAAACTTTTATGTTCTTTGGATACTTTGTATCATGGTGCGCTTAGGTTTACATTAAATTGTAATGTCAGTACCCACCATTGTGATTTGTATAACAGAGTTGGTTGGTTGTCATTATCAACACGCAGACATAAGCATTGGTACCTGTTTATCTATAAATCCATTTTGGGTCTGCTGCCTTAATATCTTTGAGTTACCAAAGGAAATGTAAATGAATAGGTTGAACTAGCCAAGAAGATGTATACTGTATAATACTTTGAGAAAACAATCATTCTCGTTCATCTCACTGGCAATTGATTGGTTGATGCAGGACTCCTTGGAAATATACACACAAATGAGCTAAACTCATCGTAAAATAATCTTACCACTGCTGGTCTCCACACTGATCTGTAGACCCAGGTTATGATGTGGACTCATCACCCAGAGATTACTAGTTGCTGTGATGTCAAACTCCAACCAACCTTCTTCAGCAGCCCACAACCTGCGAGATTCCAGCAGAAACAGGTCGGCATCCCTGCAAATGAGCAAGTCTGTAGATCATTAACTGTTATAAATACTATTTACAAGAATCAATGACCCCATTTAATCATTATTATACATAATACAGTACATTCATTCATTCATTCATTCATAACACCCTGTCAGCAGCAAGGCTATATTTATGATGAGAACAAAGTGAATAACAGGAAATACAGTATAAATACAGTATATGGAATAAATGCTAACAATATGCATGGTAATCGTAAAAAATAATATGCATAAATGGTCACTTATATAGAAAATGCAAGTTTATACATGTAAAAGCAATTAAATTAAAATTGTAATCTGCAAACACATTGGCTTGACAGCCAGCTTGAATCTTCTAATTGACAGTTTCAATTAATACATTTATGAATTTAATTAACAAAAATTGTTTCCCATCTTGAGATGTTAAGAGGTATTTTATTTATTTAGTTAGTTAGTTGTTTCCCACTGCAGCATGTTTCACCTCATCCTGTTGTCTTCTTCAAATATTCTTAAATATTTTCCAAGATCATTTTAAGGCATGTATTCAATAATTAAAAAAATACTAGTTTGTCAAATTTAGAGGAGCTTCGTCACAGATTTGAGAACAGAGGCAAAAGTTTGATCGCAGTAGCCTTACAGGGAGGCCTGTCCCATAATAGTAATTACACACTATGCATGGTAATAAGCATTGGCCAGGTCACTTCAAAGCTGTCGGTCACACAGGTGTTCTGGGAATGTCCCTGCAGCCCCTCTTTATTGCTCATTAATTAGAGCTGCTCTCTAAGGAACTCCATATGAGGTTCTTCCCTCCGGTGGTTCACACGTCACATTCGACATGAACTCATCGCACTTATGCTGACTCATACTGTTTAGTACAACCAGTCACACAGCTTCACCTGGGACGGGGGTCCGAATAAGACCACAGGGGAGCTGCCAACTCTTAAAAGCCCAACTGTAAAGCCTCTTATAGACACATTAAATTAACCGGAATAATAAAGTCAGAAGTGTCAGGTTTTTTTGGGATGCATAAATCGCATTTATTGCCTCTGTCCTTGGCTGCTGTTAAAATGGACATATAGTTTAATAGCTTCACGCTGCCATTGCATGCATACAGGACCGTCTTTCCATATGGCTTGGGAAGGTTTTCCACGGAGGCCAGATGTACATGAAAACAACCAGGGATTAGAATATATACAAACAGAAAAGTAATAACTCTACAGTCATGGCAAGCTGGATTTTTAATGGGGTATTGATGGATTGTCATGAAAACAAAACCTGATCTATGCTGTGATTTCAAAATAAATACAACTGACAGTGTTTAAAAATGCTTCTCAGATTTCTCCAAAACAGTTTTTTCCCAATACAATGAAGTATTCAAAGCTGCTTTGAATAAAAGTGCCACATATACATGTAAATACAAGTTTTTTGTCCGTGGTTTATATTAGCAGTATTCCAATGCTACGTGATTTCCATTAACAGTGTGATCCAAAAAAAGGGCTCAAAGTATTGTAAACTAGACCAACTTTTTATTTATTTTTTTGCATACTGTTTCCTACACTTTCTTAAAACAACTGTAGAATATGGCAGTATGCTAGTAATCAATTTCAGATATACCCAAACAATGGAAGATGGGGAATGTTTGGAAATAGTCATTATTTCTAGTGGTGTATAAATTAAACACCTATGACATATTATAAAGGTCCAGAGAAACAATTAAGGTCCAACCACTTGGAAAATGTTCTTACATGCTATTATTTCTATACATTTAAGACCATGTGAAGCTTGGTGACTTGAGGTTCACTATGCTGCTGAGTTAGGTCAAATCGTCTTGCCACATGGGCTAAATTCAGCCAGATATACAGTACAGCCCCTCTGGACCACCTCCATCACCAAGTTATTTTTTGCTTCATGGATTAAAGGCTTACACACTTCAGAAGTTTCTCTCAGCCATCTTGTGCATCCGCTTAGCTTAGCTATACCGCATTCCCCCAACCAATGTGTTTTTTAAAGATCACAAACCATAAACACAGTAATTATGCTGTTACAACTTGACAAGTCTGCAAATTAATCTGTTTGTAAGCAAATACATTTTGCAAGCCACACAGCATTTGGGATTTACATGCAGAAAGTGGCATGTAGCGAAATGTCACAAAGCACGCTATAATTTGCACCTTTTTGTGATACAATGACTGGCGATCCATAATCTCAAGATATGACTAAAAATAAAAGACTCCCACTGCAGGTTTGTGGAAAAACAGTGTGTCCATTGTTCAACTCAGGATGTACACCAAATGAACACTTCGTGATAAACATTAGAAACTATTTGGGAGAGAAACATGTAGCTCATTGTTACCATTGTTAATTTTGTTACCAATATTTTTATTTGGTGCCTTTTTCTGTTAAATAATAATAATGGAAAAAAAATATGGCTTCATAGTCACATCTTATTGGTGAGTTTTGGTCACTTTACCGGTCACACCATCTGCCTTTCTCAATGAGATATCCTTCCCACCACCCACAAAGTCAATGTTTGACGTGTGTTGGTGGGTTCTTTTTTAGACGCCAAACTAGAGCTATTTCAGTTGTTCATCGTGGTCATGGCCTTAGTCTACATAAAGTTCATGTTAGACAACCTTTGCTGTGTTTAGTGATGGACGCCTGGGCTTGATTTAAAACATAGTCAATTACTCAGCTTAAAAATCATGAATAGGCACCAACAAATAAATATTTTCACAATTGGAGTTTAATTGTACTTAAATTTGATCATATTTACTACCGGTGTAACGGTACACAAAAATGACTCGGTACATACCTCAGTTTTGAAGTCACGGTTCAATATGTTTTCGGTACAGCAGGAGGAAAAAAACAAGCCTTTTTTACTATTTTTATTAAACAGTGGTTTACTCAAACTATGTCTGTCTTTAAATACACAACAGTCTGTCAATACTGCAACCAACATGTAATTGGAGGAAGAGATTTGAAGTACTTACATTTTTGAATGCTAAAATTTTAGTCAGAATTAGTCTACATTTGCAAAGTTAAGATTGTAGATTTGCTTGCTGTCAGGATAATCCTTTAAATGGAAATACATTAATTTTTTTACATTTAAAAGTACAGCCACAAGATGTAAGTTGTGCTTCTAGGAAAACATGTCTCAAAGGCATTACATAACAGGCATCTGACAGGAGGACAAGCCGTGTGGCGTAGGTTTATGATTTAGTATTAAGAGCTTAATATCAAGCACATCTCAGTTTTAGGTAACTTCGATCAACTTCATGCATGGAAGCAGCTTACTCTGTGTCCTCTGTTCTTTTCCAAATGTGTTTGTAACATCAAAGTACATCAATAGAAATTATATTGTTCCGTTTTAGGGGGGGAACTCAGAGTTTGAAATTACATTTTGCACACTGAACTTCCGCAGTTGCTGTGATTAAAACCATTATACCTGTATATTTACATTTAGTTATAAATCAGGGTTTCAGAATACAATACGTATTACACCTCTATACTGTTAACTCCTGTGCACTCCTGTTGCACAATTTAAAGATGAAATCATTGCTGTCCCACTAGTGGCACTAAACAGAATTACAGAAAGAATCACTGTTTCCAAACAATAACATTTTAATTGTAAATCTGAGTTAGTTCATTTTAGTGAAGTGGGAAGACCAAACTATGTAAACTTAACTGGTTTAATTTAGTAACTTAAAGGGATGCTCCACCCCAAAATGACATTTTTTTCATTAATCACTTACCCCCATGTCGTTCCAAACCCGTAAAAGCTTTGTTCATCTTCGGAACACAATTTAAGATATTTTGGATGAAAACCGGGAGGCTTGTGACTGTCCCATTGCCTTGCCAAGTAAATTACACTGTCAAGGTCCAGAAAAGTATGAAAAGCATCGTCAGAATAGTCCATCTGCCATCAGTGGTTCAACCATAACGTTATGAAGCGACGAGA
>NW_015632405.1:657916-684508 GCF_001515625.1 Sinocyclocheilus rhinocerous
GTTGAATAAAGTCGTTATTTTTGTTTTCTTCGCGTACAAAAAGTATTCTCGTCGCTTCATAACGTTACGGTTGAACCACTGATGGCAGATAGACTATTCTGACGATGTCTTTCTGGGCCTTGTATGTAGTATGACGATGATACTTTTCTGGGCCTTGACAGTGTAATTTACTTGGCAGGCAATGGTTACTTGGGTAATGATTTTTTATTATTATTTTTTATATATATATTTGACTATACTAATCAACTATACTAGCACATAAATGTCCATATTTATAGAATAATATTTTTACATTTCACTGCTCATTTACCTTTCAGGATGTTCCCCAACCACCTGGAACACGCTAAGTAGGAATGTCTCATTGCGGAAGGCCCTGGTCACACACTCCTTGTAGATCCTGAATTCTGCAGCTGTGATGGCCTCTCCCTCTGGAATCTGGGACATGCTGAATTTGAACTCTTTATGGTGTCTTCTCTGTGGAGACAGCTCTCTGTCATTTTCCACTGTCCAAAGACAAACACAAAAGGACAATGATAGTGTGCTTGACCAACCACTATTGATGTATAATTTGCATTTTTGTATACTCTAGGTCAAACTGACTATACAGTGGCAAGTTTGTGAGACTTTTGAAAATATATGGTTTTATGCACAGATTACTCATAAAATGTGGTTTGATCTTCATCTAAGTCACACATTAAAGACAAATACAATCTGACTTAACTAATAACACACAAACTGTTGTGCTTTTTAAAAATTTTTAAATTTAAGTGATCATAGACAAGGCAGGCTGAACCTCTGTTACAATTTCTACAAAAGCTAATTGGAGTCAATTAAGGAGATGAGATTGGAAGTGTGAGTTGCATAGATCCCTGCCCTTTAAATAAAGGCATACACTGACAAATATGTTCTTCTCAAGAAAAGTTAGTGTGAACCATGCCTCAAATCCCAAAAGCTATTACTGGACCTTAAAAACACATTAGAGTGACGCACAAAGCTGGAAAAGGCTAAGAAAGCATTGCACAAGACATTGCTAAAGATACCTTGTCTGGAAATGTATAAAAAATATAAATAAATAAATTATATGGGCAATCCTGAAAGAGGTGAGGAAAAAAAACAAGGATAACAGCAAAAGACCTCCAGATCTTCTAATTCTACACAGTATTTGTTCACGTGTCCACTATCAGAAAAAAACACTGAATAAGAATAGTGTTCATGAAAAGACAACATACTGTAAAGCCAGATACATAACCACTGCTGTCTAAAAAAATATTGAGACATGTCTCATGTTTGCCTAAGATTACCTGGATGTTCCCCAACGGTTCTTGGAAAATGTTCAGTGGACAGTTGAGTCACAAAAATGCACAATGCTTTGTTTAGAGGAAAAGGGCAGTGCACAAAACCTCTTCCCAACTTGAAGCATGGTGGAGGAAGCATCATGGTTTAGCACTGCTTTGCTGCCTCAGGGTCTGAGCACTTCATAGTCATTGAAAGAACAATGAATTCTAAAGTGTATAAATACATTTTACAGGAGAATGCTAGGTGATGCAATAAAACAATGAGTATAAAGATATGGTAAGCTATGTACGCTCAATAATGGCCTATAATTGACTGACCTAATTCACCCATATGGTCTATACATATGCATTTATATTACAGCACCACTTCACAGAGTGTCCAGATGTGCAGGGCATGTGCTGTAGTAATGATTCACTATTTCTGGTAGAATTCTAATTCTTTATTTATTCAAGCTGTTCCCACAGCAAAGGACATCATGGCAATTCATTTCTCCACAGTTTCAAGTGCTTGCAGCCACTCTTGCAGAAAAAGGAAACTATGACCAGAGAGTGTTTTCTCATCAGACGACAGCTTTGTCATTCTGCCGTGCTGCTCTTCCCCCCACGTCACAGACAACCCTTCCTCTTGTTCCTACGAACGACCCATGGGCTGTATTTCTTGCCATAAGTACAAGTCCAGCCGGATGCCCCGCTTGTGGGCCCAGGGTGAAGTGTCCTGCTCTGATTGTATTTCCATGCTTCCCTAGGTGAGGAACACACACTTCCATCTAAGCCCTGTCTACTTGTGAAGAGGAAAAGAAAGTTGTGGAGTTAACTAAATCGTGGAACAGAGGAATGAATTAGGGATCAACAAGGGTATTGGGGTAATGTGAAGACTACCCCCTTTTTTCTGTTTGGTGAATTACAGTAGCTGTTTAAAGTTCTCCAACATCACAAGGGAGCAACTTCTCTGATCTGTGGTCTTCCAACAGGGAGTTACACTCCTCTGCTGTCCTGACACATGCGTTACGAATTAAAACTGAGCCTCTTGAGAAAACCTCAAAGGGCCTAAGACGGATCCCTGAGGGACACCCTGTCCTTGTGCTACACACTCTGCTCTAATTGACTGACTAACCTTGGAGAACCCACCTGCAAAGTACGAAATAGTGTACAGGCAGCATCGAGTGGGCTTCTGACCTCTAGTGAGGGCTTACTACCAAAAACGAAGAGAAAGAAGAGTAGAGAGAGAATTTGCTTTAGTGCAGTTCCAGCTTCAGGGTTCACATGGCGATGGCTTAACACCAGGCCTTTTCTCACACACAATATGCCTGAGTAATTCATACTGAAAGCAATTTCCAGAGGCCCCGTTTGTGATGTTTTTCACATCAGCACATCAGGTTTGAACGTGGCTGTTTCATATGCTGCTGAGTCTTCTTCATTAACAACTTCCACAGGTGGATCCAAAAAGCCTGTCTCTCAGTAGCAAAAAACATCCGAGATGACAGATATATTAAAGGTCATCCGCGCACACAGTATCGAGGGCCTCTGGTCTAGAAATGGCCTTGTTACATTTGTTAAAAAACAATATAATGAGTGAAATCAGACTACCAATGAGGGTGTGGCAGAACATATACTCTGTTAATGCCATTCTTTTCATAAGATTTCATTGCCTGTATTACCATTATGAAAGCGGAAATTTGCAAAGGCCCCAACTGCTCAGGAGTTCTAATTGTGTCCTCTTGTGTCCTCTTGAGAGGATAATGGAAAAAAATGAGGCTCACAAGATGATAGATTATACTTGTATCAAGGACTTGGCATCAACAGTAAGAAACACAACCAAAACCACAGAGCCCATATGGTCTGATATGACTGATGTGGTTTTTCAGAGGACAGACCCAGAAAGGAACCACAACAATAACTGTGTGGCCACATACTAAACAAAAACGTGAAAGTGCAAAGGGTTGTTTGAGCAAGAGACATTTAAAAGAGACAAAGTGGAAAGTCTTGAGTGGCTTGCATTGTGTTGGCGTTCTTCATCATCTTCACAGATACTTTTCACCCACACATTAACAGGAAAAGAGGACAGGGATGTGATGACAGATCCAGGGAGAGGGACATACATTGAGAAATTATTTATTCAAAATGCTAAGCAAAATTATATGAATTCTGTATGAATCCTTTAAAGTTTAAAGTGAAAAAAAAAGAAGTTCACTAAAAAATATGACATTTCAGGCAAGTTCATTTTGATTCATTTGTCCATAAGACATGTTATTTTTGTCCACACTGCCGCAGTATTCTGTCATAGATCCTACTTTTGCCCGGTGTATTTCTGATGATAGAGTTATGTACACCATTGCCAAGGTGTAAGAGAACTTTGAATGTTGCTCTGCAGTTCTTTGTTAATTCCTAGATAATATTACACCTTACTCATGAAGTGATTTTGGTAGGATGGCCATGAACCATTGTCCTATGATGATTAGAAACTATTCCAAACTTTTATCTATTTGAATAGTATGAATGTGATCACAGTTCATTGAAGCCCTTGAGGCTTTGAAAAGGTTTTGTTACTGCAGCATCTCAGAGAAATTACATTGTGGAGAAAATTGCTGACTGAAGAAACCACATATACTGTATACAGGAGTAAAGTGTACGCCAATTACATACTGCATGTTAACGTGACAAAAATTAATGGCTTTTTGTTGTTTGTGTAAATGAACAATAACAATATGACATTAATTGCAATCTTGAATTGATTAATAATAATAATAATAATAATAATAATAATAATAATAATAATAATAATAATAATAATAATAATAATAATAATAATAATAATAATAATAATAATAATAATAATAATAATAATAATAATAATAATAAGTTATTACTCCACCACCTGCGTGTGATGTCTTTAACAACAGTCCTATATATTATTAAACCAATCTATTTCAAATCACTGAGGTGCTAGTTAATTTCTCCAATGATGCATCCTACAGTGGTTAAGTAGCAAGTTTAAAGGGAAACACACCCTAGAATGGAACAAATTTAACATAAACACCCCAATATATTTCATTTCATGTATTTTATTTAATCAGGAACGATGCACATTAATAGTACATGCAATATGTAAAATGTGCCAGATTTAGCCAACACTGGCTAATTTTCATCCGGCTAATGTCCATAGGCTAACTGAATTTAAATCGATTTCAGTCAAATTTGAATTTGGTTAAAAATGTAGGAATTTCTGTTTATCATTTGCAAAAGTACTAACATTTGTTACAGTATAAAATGGATAAGTTGATAAATATAGAGAAAGGGTCTGGTATAAAGTTCTGTGTTGTTCTAATTAGGGCTGATTCTCCATTTCCACCTGTGTAACATCTGTTTCTTTCCTTCTGTGCTATTGTCATTAGCCCACACAGGACAAAATTGAGTGGGCTGTGACCTACAGAGAAGATATGGAAAACCTTCAAAACATGCATAAACACACACACACATATAGTATGTATATCTATATATATATAGATATCTAGCCAGATGAAGTGGCATACAGCTGCATGGGCTGGGCAGTCAGGCTTCAGTGTGGTCCGTGGTCAAATGCGAGTCGCACTTCAATTGTTTTACATCACATCCCCTGAAGTAGTCCGGTGGTCATTTGCATTTGATTCGCTCACCACATCTTGACTTTTTCCTCCCTGCCCACAACCACTAAGAAAAACAAAAGCTCATTTCCATTTTCCTCACCACATCCACTTCCTCCAAGACCAAAGGGGGGCACTACAATTATGTCCATGTTAATCCTACACATAATTTGAAACAATATTCCAGAGGTTTTGTTCTATGAACGGAAGATGCTAAAGAAAACGTTGTGTAGGAGACAAGACTGTAGTTTAATGAAGTTAAAGGAAACTTACTTACTTACTTAATCCTCTTCATCCCATGCGAGACATAAGGCCGTAAAGTTAAAGTAAAAGTTCACCCAAAAATGAACATTTGGTGTTTATTCACTCACCCTATGGCTAAAATAAAATGACAATAGCCGGGTTTCCATCCAAAGTTGCGAATTTAACTAAACTGGAATATCGCATAAAACATTTGCGAACAAGCATCGTTTCCATCCAACAAGTCAAAGAGAACAAAATTGTCACTTCCTGATAAACTGGCACTATAAATCACTAAGAAAAGTTATTATTATAATTTTCATATATAATAAATTACTTGCGACTTGCGGTCATTGCTTTCAGAGGTGGATGCTGCTGTTTGGGAACGCAGTCGTGTAAGACATTTCTGGGAGGCAATTATACAGAAATACTTTGATGACAGACTTTGCTCGTGCATTTCTGAATGACCATAACATTTCAGATGCTGTGGAATGACTAACCCGCTGGTTAGTCAGGTTTTGCCGTCCCATAGCGCAAAGTCATGACTTTTTTGATGCGCTTGGAGGAATTTATTTGCAAAATGCATTTCCATCTCCCATTATTCACATCAACCCTTTTTCGCACAAGTCAAAAACCACCTCAAGCGAGCCTAAAAACATTTTTGCAAATTAGGAGATTTTTATTCGAAATTTGGCGTTTCCATCACTCGTTTCTCATGCGATACTTCAAAATGCGCATTAAAATAGGGTGATGGATACATAGCTATTGTTACAAGCATCATGAGATGATGACTGTATATTGAACATTTCCGAACTGTAAAACTGCAATATCAGCCTAAATGACTTAAAATCGATTTGTTAGTATAAACTGTACTGATAGAAATACAGGTGTTAAGAAACATGATCACTTGAATATTGATTTAATTATGCTGATATCAACCAATTTGCACAGGGAATTCTGACAATGACCCGTTCTCCCTGTGATTCAAACATTTTATAAAAGCAATTTTGACAATAATTTTTTATTTTTTTTTAATGTAACGTTTTCTACAGTGTACACAATATTGTATATGTAGACTTCCAATGTATATAAGTATCCGCTTTATACATGTAGTACTTTGGTGCAAAACAAGTTACTACCAACAAGTTTCTGTTAAGTATTAAGGCATAATTTATATCTAAAGCTTTTTAATTATTCTGCCCAATCCAAAATCAAGTCACCACAAACTTGTGAGAAAAAATGTAGACCATACACAAAGCCTGCAATTATTTATTGCATCTCTGCAGCACATGAAACATTGAGAACTAGATGATTTGAAAGCTGTCTCCTTCAGTTTAACCAATAAAAATGTGCTGTGAAGCCAGGCATGTGAAGAATCCATCTGTGTTTATGTAATTATCTTCAGAATCCCCGTTCACATTCTCTTCTCCCACAATCTAATTGTTCCAGCTTCTGTAATGAAATGCTACTCGCTTGTCATCTGTACGACTGCACTTGTTTTTGATGCTCTTAAAAACGTAAATGATGTTTTATAACAATGACCAAAACTCCTTTAACCAAACATCCTATAACCCTGGGGTTATGAAAGCCTGCTCTAGAACAGAGTTCACACTGCATTGTGGTTTCACAGGAATATAGAATTAAAAAGTGCAAGGTGTTTAGCAATAGACAACCAATCACAAACTGACGCAGTGCTTGTCTCTGTTGAATTACGTATTTATAAGATCTTCTGAGAGAAATTGAAATTAAAAGTATAAAATTGTAAAGGTAAAAATGTGATGGTGAATGCTCTTTTGTGTTTTCCCTTCATTTTTCTGTCTTTTGTTTTTGCTGTATGTTTTGGGACGAATTAAGTCCACCAATACAGGTTTATGTGGTGTCATTTCCATAGACGGACAAGCAGACAGACTTATAGCCTTTTAGAGATCATGTGTGAAGAGAAGTTGTTAGAAATGCCAGTAAATCAGTTCTGGCAGTTTGTTGGCATGGGAAGCTGTAACATTTCCAACATAGGCTCACTGGAAAAACGTGCCCCATTTTTTGCAAAACTCCAAAACACACACCTAAACATATAATTCACTGCAGTTTCCAACTGAAATGAACACAAGAGGCAGTAAAATGCCATCAGCTTTAAGTCTTTTTCACACAAATTATGATTACAGGAGCAGATTATTAATTTTTGATTACCAATTAACAACTTATTTTTACACAGTTCCTTGCGCAATATATACTATGCAATGACCTCAAAACACTTTTACGTTAGAGCATGATTTTTAAACGAATACCTTTTCAAATTTGCATCACATAACAAACTTTATATGTATGGTTATGAAATAAACTTGCTCTGTAGCTCACCTGGTACAGCACTGCATTTGTATAAGTCCCGAGTCACAATGCTTAATAAAAGAGTTTAAAGACTTACAAAAGCAAGCTACATGGTATAGTTGCTTCAGTAAATGTATTATTTATGTATTTATTTATTTGCTGTAATGGTGATCTTGTATGCAATTCTTAAAGCTATTTATCAGTGGATTCAATCTCACAAAACCGATAAAGCACCTGATTAGGGGAAAATGCTTAAATATCTGGGGAGGACCTTTGTAAAAAACGATTATCAGTTTATCTCTACCTCTAACCACCAGTCGAGAGCTGTAGTTCTCACCACACGACTTTTGCGATGATTTTAGTGAATGTTCAATGAAACTATGGATATCTTTATTAAGAGAATTACATGATGAAAAAATGGAGATCAATAGTTGTATTGCCATCCATCACATTTTTTTTTTGTCCTTATCTTGAGCAGAATAGGCTACAGTAGAAATTGTAGCAATGCCAATATTTTAGATACCAGAGACATTTCACAATTCTTGATGCCAATTTTGATTCCACAAAAAAAAGTAATATAACCCATTTCAGGGACTAACACTAGGTTAATAAAATTCCAACAGTCCAGTCGTAAATTGGTCACTGCATGTGGATAAAAGACCGGGGTTCATGGGGTTTTGTATTCAGGAAGCTGGGAGATGGCAGGGGTTTGACACAGCATTCCCTGGGTATTTCCTACAACCATGATCTAAGTCTCTGACCCACGCAAAGCATCAAAGGCACAACTACAGGAGTCAGAGCTCTGAGCAGAGGTCAGAAAGAGGAGCAATAGTTTACGGCAGACCATAGATGACACGGTCATAAAGATCCATCGTTTGGTGTGAACAGTAGGAAAGAGATCATGCTCTTTTAACTGTAGTTATACAATGTTACAAACGTACTAGATTTTATGTTAAAGGCAATCATGATATTACATTACAAGAATCCTCATGATGAATTACATAAAGTTGCAGTAAGTGGTTTATGAAGGAACATAAAGCATTGTAAAAATACATTGTATCTCATGTTCCATGCATATACAAAATATATGTTAAATTGGAATCCATTAACTGATAATAGTTAAGATCATTAAGCATCTCTTTGGAATACTGGATTCTGATTGGTCAGTGGTATAACTGACTGTTGTCCCAAGCAAGTCATTTCCTGCATAGCTGTGCTAGTTTCATGTCTCCCAAATCACTTCACACTCTCTTTATTCTCACATAATTAAATAATTTACACTCAAATCAATATTTCATGTCCATTTATTATTATTATTTTTTATTATTTGGAAAGTTGCCTTGTAATATTTTCTCTGCTTCACATCAGGGACCGTCAGGTTTATTTTGCATTAAATCACCCTGTCAGTTTTATTTTGTGGTACTGACCTTTAGGAAAATGTATTTATATAGTTTTATGTTGGACCAAATCTTCATTGGACTGATCTGACATTTCAGACGAGAAGAAATTAAATCTGTCTGCATTGCTCTGTATTTGCAAGATACTTAAAGAATAGCAGTAATTTGTGATAATTGTGACTGTTAAAAGATCTCTGATGTCTTTCAATCTCTTCATCTCTGTAACCAGCGCCAGCTATCTGAAGCAAATCATCTCCATGGTGAATGGCCACAGTCAGATAGCCATACCTGCGTGTCAGCAGCAGAATTATACTGAGCAGAGAGGAATTTTGTGTGTGTGTGTGTGTGTGTGTGTGTATTCATCAGTTCAGGCACAAAGTCAGGTTAACTTGCTTTGTGTAGGAGAATGTGTACTTTAGGTTCTGCATATGTGTAGTGAAACAGACGAACAGACATTACAAGAGTCAGCTGTTCTGCCTTTAACAGGCGTAAAACAAATCCATTTTCACTTGAGTGCCGACACAAGCCAACGACCTGTCAACAAATATTATAATGTCTTTTTTGTATAAGGAGGAAATTCCATAAAATGGAGGAAATGGTCTGGAAAATAAACATTCCCATTCTTTCCTTCTTTTCGGCATATAGAAACATTAATAAAGGCATAATCCATGAGAACAGCTGACAAAACATTTTGGGATAGACTAATGGTACTTTGTGCTTTGGCAACCTCACAAAGGAGATATGCGAACAGTATTACTAGAGCGCAGACCTCAACCCTCACAGCCGAAAAATGACACAATAAAGACGCTTGGACTTATTTTCTTAGAGACAAATATGTTATCCAAAACATAAACAACCTCTGTCTAATTTTGAGTTTCAGAAAACTAAGCCACTCTTTTTTAAGAGAATTACATAACAATGAAAAATTGGACGCCAATAGTGGTATTGCCATCCATCACTCTTTTTTTCTTATCTTGAGCAGAATAGACTAAAGTAGACAAATTCAGTACAGTGTTATTCTTTGCTAAAATATGGTTGTTACAATACCAAAATTTTAGAAACCAGCTACATTTCTCAATTCTTGATGCCAAATTTGATTCCACAGTGAAAAGTAATAAAAGGCTTTCTAGTGTAAGTAAAAAAGTCAAACAATTATTTAGCTGTTTTTAACTGCTTACAGTACGTATGTGAATGCTCACTAGCATTCTCGACACTGCTCGACAGCGTTTTTGATGGTTTAGGTGCGCATTGAGTCTTATTATATGAGGAGATACCAACATCTGTGGCTCTAATATTGGAGAATGGGCAACAATGGCAACTTGCATCATACCTGTATGTGCCACGTAAATCAATCACATTATAGCCTTAATGTCAATTAATCACATTTGGAGTTGTACAGCCATTAATCACTGTTTGCAGACCATAAAAATGAAGAAGTTGTGCCGTAAACTGAATATCAACTGTCACAAAATTACCCATTCATGACTTCTCTAGTAAATCAGCCATTTTTGTTGTACTGTTTAATGGAAAATTTTTTGAAGGATGAATTGAAGGATGCCAGTTTATTAATTAGTCATTTCCTCACAATTTAGAGTACTGAAGGCCCTCCTTCACTTACATCCATTCCACATTGCATTTTATATTTATTTATTTTGTTTATTTATTTACTGATATCCTTAGAGGCTAGGCTAGCTCTGTTATAACTTTCCTTGTGCATGTTCCACTCTGTCTCAGAGCTTGCTCACAGAAATGTCACATGTCAGAGTGTGTGCGAATACTGTATCGAGTTCTTTTTCACAGCTTTCAAAGGAATAGTTTACCCAAAATGAAAACTCTGTCATCATTTGCTCACCCTCAACTGCTGAACACAAAAGAACATATTTTGAAGAATGTGGGTAACCAAACAGTTGTTGGTCCCCATTGACTTCAATAGTATGGGAGAAATACTATGGATGTCATCAGAGACCAAAATGGGCAACAATGGCAACTTGCATCATACCTGTATGTGCCACGTAAATCAATCACATTATAGCCTTAATGTCAATTAATCACATTTGGAGTTGTACAGCCATTAATCACTGTTTGCAGACCATAAAAATGAAGAAGTTGTGCCGTAAACTGAATATCAACTGTCACAAAATTACCCATTCATGACTTCTCTAGTAAATCAGCCATTTTTGTTGTACTGTTTAATGGAAAATTTTTTGAAGGATGAATTGAAGGATGCCAGTTTATTAATTAGTCATTTCCTCACAATTTAGAGTACTGAAGGCCCTCCTTCACTTACATCCATTCCACATTGCATTTTATATTTATTTATTTTGTTTATTTATTTACTGATATCCTTAGAGGCTAGGCTAGCTCTGTTATAACTTTCCTTGTGCATGTTCCACTCTGTCTCAGAGCTTGCTCATAGAAATGTCACATGTCAGAGTGTGTGCGAATACTGTATCGAGTTATTTTTCACAGCTTTCAAAGGAATAGTTTACCCAAAATGAAAACTCTGTCATCATTTGCTCACCCTCAACTGCTGAACACAAAAGAACATATTTTGAAGAATGTGGGTAACCAAACAGTTGTTGGTCCCCATTGACTTCCATAGTATAGTATAGTAATACGGCAGCAATCCATTCTGACAAGCCCAGTCTTCTCTGACTGCTATATCTATGGTAACTATGGTGTTGGTATTGGAAGTCCATGCAATGTTTTGGCCCTTGCAGCAGAAAAAAAGCATCTACTTGACATAAGAAAATCCCTTAGCCAACTGACCCTTCACTGGGAGTTTGACTGACAGGCAATCTGACCAATCATAAAGCCAAATCTGAAATTTTGTCCAACAAATAAACCAGACAGGAGAGTAGATTAATACTGGTGGACTTGAACTTGAAAAATTATGTATTGACATCTTTCTGCAGTTGAAACCAGATACCCTTTGATGTTCATTCATGTTTACGTCATGCTATTACTAGTAAAGAGGAAGAGATGATCAGTTCATGTGCCACTTGAACTGAAGCGCTACCGCGATCTGCCACAAAACAATATTTATTGTTTGAATTTCTTTAAAAAATGACAGAATTTGAAAGCTGAGACTTCGTTTCATACCAAAAGTAACCCACTCTCTTTTGTCTGGCTACCTACACAAACTGCATGTTATGACATTCACTTTAACTTACAAACTGGTGCAAACCAGTTTGAACAGTATAGGAAAAAATTTCAACAAATGGAAATTTTCCACCGGTGGTATACCGCCCACCCCAAATTGAAAGATTAGGGTTAGGGGTTTGAAACCTTACGGGACCAATTCTGGCCATTGAGGCACCCCAAGGTGGTGTTTTTTTCTATCACTTATGGTGTCGGAATGGCAAATTTAGTACCTATTTGGTCTTGATATACCACTGGTGTTTGTTTCGCGGCATTGTGTGCGGTGTCTCCTGCAACTGTGGCTACCTGTGTGTCTATGTCTGTGTGAGCATGCCAGGCAGAGAGACCTGTTAGAGCCATCTGTGTGTGCTGTAGCAGGTGTGTGTGAGCTCAGGGCTGGCTAGAGAGACAGATTTAAAGGAGGAAGTCTGTGTCAGACAGCAGAGATGGATCTCCCCTAAGGGATCTGATAAATAAGGAAAAAATATCTTTGAAAAAGGAAACGCAGCTGTTTCCAAAGGAGAAGTCAAAATATTGGTGGCTTGCATTCCACAGCAGCAAGTAAAACAGCCAAAGTCTTTCTCTCTCTTTGATTGTGTGTATTCTCTGACATCCCCTTCCATAGGATTCTTCCTCCTGGAAACTCCAGGTAGGACATGTTGTAAGTATAAATGCTAACCAATCCCAAACTCGATACCAGTCCAACATCTTGTACATATTGTAAATAAGATTAGCTCGAATGCTTAATTTCCCGCCAGCCTCAATAGACGTGTGTGTATATATTTGTATGTTTTTCAAGGTTAGCACATTCAGCTTAAGTTTTTTTGCACTTTGTCTGATTGTTATTAAAAGTTAAAACAATGTAACCTCTTTAGATGACTGATTCAGCACACCACGAGACACTTCATTGTGCTACTGACCATTAAATGAACACACATTCATTGCTGCCTGAAGAAAACAGTGGAGCCATAAATATAGAGAGCTCATACATTTCCTATTCACTCATGGAGGGCACTGGGTGACATTCCGCCATGGGTGGAGAGAGTTTGCGTACAATATAAGTGAGGGATCGGTTTCTTCCAGGATTGGGTTGATGTGTTTAGAAACAGAGGAACTAAATCCTTTTCATGACATTAAGTTATTTTAATAGTTCTTGAATGTCTGCATTCTTCCATTGATGTGGATGGAACACCTTTATAATATATGTAACAGACCAGTGGTGTTCAGTGGTGTTCTGGAATGAGGAGGCAAAGTCCTCACTGTTTCTTTGTTGTTACCATTGCCAAGAACATCATTGTCAAATTAAAATTGTGGCATCCCTGTGATTCTGATATACATTATACTCACCAATTATCAAAGTTCTTTCTATGAAAAAAAAAAAAAAACTTACAATCTTACTACAGTTGTATTGACAACATACATTATGAAATATAATTACATCTGGGTAACAGTTGCATTACAGCTACAATTGGGGCATCAAGCTACAAATGGCACCTTATGACATTAATACTATACTTACAGGTGCATCTCAATAAATTAGAATGTCGTGGAAAAGTTCATTTACTCACTGTAAACAACAATTGACTGTTTGTAATACCTTCCAATTGCAATCTAATGCGGATTTTGGTATCAAATATGTTATTTTAAGCATTTTAATTACTACACCTGCTTAGCATTTTACATAAACATCCTTTATTATTGTAAAATTACCCCACATAACATTAAAATCACATACAAATCACATGCTATCATAATCATATCAGCTTCAAATCAAAGAAGGGAAGTGTGAGTGCAAGAAGCCAAGGGTGAATTCCAGTGCAACACTTTGTTTTTAACAGAGAAGGAGTGTGAGGAAAGATGGAGCAGAAAGTAGCATTTATTAGTAGCATTTATTATTTGACAACTGATTTATGATAGAATGTTAAATGACATATATAATGTTATAAAGAATTATACTAGGGTAATTTAATCATTTAAGCATTTAAAATGATTTAAGAGAATAAGAAAAAGAGAAACATTTCTAAATCTAAAATTTAGTATAAACACATCCATTTGAAATATTTGCAAATAATATTTTAAAATATGAATACATTCAATCTTACTTGCATGCCTAATATGCCAAAAATGGCTGTCAATGATTCTTGTCTACAAATTACATCAATATTGTTTTTATCAAATTTTGTTGTTTCTTTTGTGAAAATTTTATATATATTAAAAAAATGTTTATGTGATGGGCATGTTTATGATAAATTTTAGACATTTATATTTATTTTTCTTATTATTTTTAATTGCCTTAATTTTTAAATCACCCTGACTAATATTCTATTTCATAACATTCTATTTCATAACATTGTATGGTAACAAATGTTGCATACCTGTAGGTCTAAACCCAGTGGTGATGGCTCATCTGTGACCTCACCTAGGGGTCAAAAGTTAACCCAAGAGGATTGGCAGGGAGGTCACGCTCTGCTGTCCACCCAGCTCTAACTTTGTGCATGAGCGTTTCACTTTCAAGCACAGACTTGGTTCAAGCCTTGGCTTTAAGAGTGTTTGACGTCAGCCATCAGCACGCTAAAGAGAAAAATACCACACTTGGCTTAAAAGAATAAGCAGGGGGTGGTGGTGTGGTCCCTTTTTTCTTCTGTGGGTAATTACTCAGATGTTGACGTGAGACTTCTAAGTGGCTACATGGATGTGATCCATCCAACAAGTGATTTATCATGTAATCAGATGTTGGGTTTGTGGTATCTTCTCACATCGGTTTAACAAACGCCTTCTTATCTGACGAATTCACAGCCCAGAGGCAACTGCACGGCAAGTTTTATTGTCCTGAGATCCTTATTTATTCCTTATTCAATATGATCCCTGATAACACGAGATACTTCAGTTAAAGAGAGCAGCTACCTGCAGAGAACGGCACATTCCTGAGAACTGATCACAGGAACCGGCGGCCATGGGGGCATGTCTGACGGCTATGGCGTGAGACGCAGAGATAGCATCAGGACTTCACAGCTAAGACTGAAGCTAAGAGGACGTTCCCTGAAAGAAGCTTATCTCCTGACCTCACAATCATCAACTTCAGCGTGTCTGTTTAACTGAGATTAAAACTCACATTCCTTGTCAGATAATCAGTGTCCAAAAATGTTCTGGCCTTAAGCTAAAAGAGAAGAACAACAAAAGCCATTTTGTTCATTAAAACAAAAAAATGCAACAAAACTAATTTCTGAATGTAAGAAAGGACCATGTGTACAAAGGCGCAGAAAAATGCAGTGTTTAAACACAAGTATTGCAACTTCACCTTTCTTGGCCTGCACACATAAAACTGCTTAAAGTTACCCTGAAATCAAAAGGGACTATATTTACTTTATCAATACACATTCCCACATTTTATCAGGATGTTTTTTTTTTTTTTGAGTGACCACTTTTTAATTCACGAGTGTTAAAATCAAGTACTGTCCATTATTTTGTTATTCATGAATAAAGAAATATTATATTTTCTCAAAAATACATCACATTACAGAGGTAAAATAGCACAAAATGGACCTCTTTCTCTTTGTGTACGGATGTGACACAACCATGTATGGATGAATTACACAAAATCTGACCTGTCATTATTATAAATACACCTGCATAGTGATTGAACGTGTCTAATTAGGATGACCACCTGTTACTTATAAAGAGTTGTACCTCAGTTCACGTAATTTGTGCCTGACGAAGACCTGATGGTCGAAACGTTGCAATAAATTATTCTTATGGAGCAGTTATATCAGTGTGCGGACAATACGTTTGTATTTTTGCTATTATTATAAATATACCATTGGCGCAATTCAAGGAGAGATCTGAAATCTGATTTTTGTATGCATTTACTTAATAATATAATTTTTTGGCTTAATTTGTGATTTTTAACAAAACAAAAAAATATATATAAATATATGCAGCTTTAAAGTCAACAATGTAATGCGGTAATAATTGTGTGAAAATGTATGAATCCTGTGAATCAGGATATTCCAAAAAAAAAAAAAAAAAAAGAGAGGGACTTGATCTATGGCGAAGTGACTGGATGGTGGTGGTCTCTATATGACAGAAAGAATGTTTTCAAAGGCAGAGCAAGTTATTTCATTCTGATGGTTGGAAAAACATACATTGTGCACATGAGGACCAGGTACTTGCATTGAGAAGTGTCAAATTCATGATGACTTGAAATGATGGCTAATCTGATAATGCTCTCAGCTACCATTTTTTAGTCACTTTGGATGAAAGCTACTGCTAAATGACTAATTGCAAATGTGCTAATAAAAGTTCAGTGCTGCAGTTCCATTTTACACATTTTACCACATTATATCAATCCAGAATTCAGCCAAATTTTCTCCAAAATGAGTGCAAAAATGTCTGCAGATTTCATCTGTGCCTGGCAATTAGTCTCATTTGCTGCGTGTTTTCAACAGTTCTTATCAGTCTGCTGAGTCACCCTTGAGAAAATCCCTTTCCTTCTTTACGAAGCTAAAGCATAACTCAAATTCCTTCCTTAATTTCCATGTTAACACCTGCATGCAGACTAGAAGTGATACAACCCTCCTGTGTCTGTGATCCACAGGCGGTCTTTCAGAAGAGGTCATCCATGTTGTGCATAACCAGCCAACATCAGACAATTCATTGATTGATTGCGGTCAACTAATTATGTGATAAAATGTGGGTTTAGGAACACATTGTGGTGCAAAACAAACAGCTCAACCCAGATTTGGCCCGCATGCAGACTAGAAGTGATACAACCCTCCTGTGTCTGTGATCCACAGGCGGTCTTTCAGAAGTTGTGCATAACCAGCCAACATCAGACAATTCATTGATTGATTGCGGTCAACTAATTATGTGATAAAATGTGGGTTTAGGAACACATTGTGGTGCAAAACAAACAGCTCAACCCAGATTTGGAGCTCAGCACACTGAAAGACATTATTAAGAGCGGAAGAACTGAATGAAAGCGCATTGTGAAATACAAGATTCATATAGTTATAAGAAGCTAGGATTGTCTAGACACTAGACCTTATTAAGCTCCTGAGAAACCCCCTAAAACTCTGTGTGTGGGTCACTTTTACTATTTTACAGGCCTAAAGCGAAGCTTACCTGTGCTCTCTTGGGTGGCTGTTGACTTTGCTAAGTGGGAAAATGACAGCTGGGCTCTAGTTAAGACGTGTGCTGTGGAAAAGAATGAGTTTAAAAATGCGTATATGTTTGTATGAGACAGTTACAGGGGGAAATGTGAGTGAGCACAAAAGATCCAGGTGTAAAAAAACAATGATGGACCAAAGGAGAGAAAACAGGAATGCTTTTTCCCCATGGATTTTCCCTGGATTACTGGAAGATCCCCCCTTATCCAGAAAAAAAAGACAAATACACAATATTACCAGTGCAAACAAGAGATGGGAGTTTCCTCAAAATTCTCTGTGCCAAGAAAAGCTTAGGGCATCCTCTACCCTTCTATGAACAGAGCAAGACTGGTCAGGAAGAATTGGGAGAATTAGGAACATCAAGAACGCTGAATGTTCCTGAATCTGTCACAAAGATCACTCAAACTCAAATCCGTCAAACTCAGAGTTCGGCTCAAGTGAACATCTGCATGTAGCATGCTTGCATTTTTATGGCGTGACATTAGGGTATAATTTAGTTTTTCTGGAGACATGGGGACCAGAAATAAATAAATAATAATAAAGAGAAGAACCCTTATTTTGATGTGATTATAATTTTACCTAATATTATTTGCCATTACATTTAAGGTTATTATACACTGAACAAAATTATAAACGCAACACTTTTGTTTTTGCCCCCATTTTTCATGAGCTGAACTCAAAGATCTAAGACTTTTTCTATGTACACAAAAGGCCTATTTCTCTCAAATATTGTTCACAAATCTGTCTAAATCTGTGTTAGTGAGCACTTCTCCTTTGCCAAGATAATCCATCCACCTCACAGGTGAGGCATATCAAGATGCTGATTAGACAACATGATTATTGCACGTTTATAATTTTGTTCAGTGTATTTTAAATGTACTAAATTGCAACTTCATCATTATAAATCTGTAATCACAAATAAGCACATTTAACAATGTAATGTTGTAATATTATATAATAGTGTATATAATAGTGTAGTAATATAATAGTATTTCCATACTAAGTACTAACTAGCTTGATTAATGAACCTTATTTCCAAAGCTTCTAAAAGGGCAAAAAGCATCATATATCATAAAAGCCTGCATGGCTCATGTGTAAGAATTATATTTGATATATATATGTATATTTGAGCCCGGTCTCATGAAAATGCATATAAATAGTACGCCAAATAAAAACGAAAACTCGTGGTATTGATACGCAAAAATGGACTTTGGCGTGTATATGATACGCATGTGTTTGGCGTGCATATAATACGCCGTTTTTGCGTGCATATGATACGAAATTTGTTGGCGTGCATATGATACGCAGTTTTCGCGTACATATGATACGCATCTACCCCACAACCCTAAACCTACCCATCGCGTAGCATATACACGCCAAAGTCCATTTTTGCGTATCAATACCACGAGTTTTCGTTTTTATTTGGCGTACTATTTATACGCACTTTCATAAGATCGGGTTGTATATTTATTACTCTTATATTTCAAGTGTTCTAGAGTCATATGGCAGGTTTGTATGAGAAACAGACAGAAATTTAACTCTGATAATCTTCCCAGTTCTCAAATCTCATATTTGCAAATATTCCAATAAATCAAGTTTTAGTGTTTTAACTGAAATTTGACAGCTACTTTAGAGAGGAAGCTTTTAAGTGAATGACAATGTCATGTTCTTTCTTTTTCTCACAAAAACCTATTGTAAGGCTTTAGAAGACCTGCAGTATAGTACAAGAGTCATATACTTATGATGCTTTCTATTTTTTTAATTCTTTCACAGTATGAAAAAAAGAAGTATGAACATTCTGCCTAACATTGAGCTCCACAATGAAATTAAGAATGTGAAAATGACATTAAAATGGCAATGCTTCTGTTAAATATTTATGTAATAATTAATTTTATAATCCACGATTTGCGAAAACAAATCTTTGAAATCATTAACAAAGAATGAAGCATATTTGAAGAGCATGTTAAATTTGTGCGACTGAGTTCATTTTTTATTGCTTCTGTTGTCCTCATTTGTAAGTCGCTTTGGATAAAAGCGTCTGCTAAATGACTAAATAAATAAATACATAATAATACCAGTGTTGTTTCTCTTTAGGGTGGAAATCCTGACTACTTATGAAGCCACACCATAAAAAGGAAATTTGTACTACTGTTCCTACAGTCATAAGATGATTCACATAGGATACATTAACTATCCAAATGTCTGTGAGAAGAAACCTGGCTATTTCTGGATGTGATACAACACTGGTCAGTTTCTGTATGCCAATATGCTTCCTTTTTCTCCTACATTTGGAGCTTAGTCATAGGTGTTCTAGACGGATGACTGCCGTAAATGACCATGAAGAATCACCACTTGAATCATATCACATAAAACAAGTTATAGGCTATGACTTCCCTTACAAGAGTCTAGAACAAAACCATATTAAAATACTAGTGCAAAATGATCTGTCCTGTCCTCAGATTTCCAATAACTTTGACTGAAATGAGTCACTGAAACACACTGCTAATGTAAAAGCCACTTCAAGCCTGTCTCAGGTAACAAACTGCTGGTCAGTTGATATGAAATTCTGCTTACTTCCAAGCAGAGCCCGATAACATGTGTCCATCAACTGACTGCAGAAAACCGCTACCAGATCAAGAAAGACCACATTTATTGTCTTATAAAACAGACTGACAGAGACAAATGAGCTTTGAAATAAACCCAGCCAACAACTAGAATGTCGCAACTCACACAAAAGCATCTCTGGCAACTGACCCAACAATTGGCCCATAGCTACAGTGAGCAGAGCCAGAAGAGTTTGTATTGTTATAATTAACTTAATTGGGCAACTCCTGGCCCCTGTAGAAGGAAGTTCACATAAACAAGTGAATCTTGGACACGAATACTCCCTCCATTAATGAGGTCTGTGTTTACTGAAGCAAACCACACAGAATCCCTGAGCATAAACAGACCCGTGGTTTGACACTGTGCTCAGGGTCACTATGAGCTTGATAGATGTCAGTTAAAAAAAAGTGTTGAAGGGCGATATCCAATAAAACCTTGCAAAAATAAAAATCTACTGAGCAGCACCATCATCATCTGGTACCGATGAATATACGATGGTACTCCAAGGTATTTAATTACCACAATAAATTAGCAAAATACAATTTATATTTCTTTGTCCTTGACAATACAGTGCGCACTCCAGTGAAAGTTTTTTCTTAAATGCCTCAGTCCTACAAGTTACAGTAAACATTGCCACAGAAATTTTTTTTTTTAACAAAATCAAACATTATCACTCCAAGCAGCATAATAATAATAAACATTTTGGAACGATAGCCTGCACATTTAAGCTATTGAAATGAATATGGGGAATGTCTTTTTTATAAGAATAAGATTCATTATAAGAAATAGTAATGTATTTGCATGCAAAAGTTTTACAAACGCAAAGGCCACAAAAACGTCACACTTAAAAATGTGTGAATGTCATTGCATTAGATAACACAATATAAAAGTATCATAAATTATTTCTAAAAAGAGCACCTTCAAAATATGTTTGTTCAGCTCTAAAATTATAGTCAAAGCAAATATCCTGCATGCTCAAAATAAAAAACTTAAAAAGAGTATTTGTTCACTAAAGTCACACACATGCCTGAATGTCATCACACTAGATAACAAAGTTTTCTGAGCCATTTTGAATGGCTTTTAGAAAACTATTTTTTTAGTGGATGTATATAGTCAGTTCTCCTCAAGTTCACACAGGTGTTAGATGTATTAACAGAGAAAACACAGATGTAGATCATCACAGTAACTATGAACATCGAAGTGCCTGAATACTATATTTTCATTTATTAAACAATAGCCTATACAATATCTAAAATCATACGTTTTTGTTAAATTAAAAAGTGTGCTTGTGCTATCTTTTTTAATTGAATAAAACATGACACCGAGTTGCTCAACAGAACTCATAAATCAAGCAGTTAAATGATTAAAACATTATTTAAATTCTTAATAAATTGTTGATCGATTAGCCATTGTGGTTTCACTTTATTTTGATGGTCCCTTTAACACATTATGTTGACTATAAGTAACGTTGCACCTACATGTCTACTAACTCTCATTAGAGTATTAGTAGAGTATTAGAAAACTGGTAGGGTTAGGGTTAGAATAAGTTGACATGTACTTGCAAAGTTACTTATAGTCAGTAGAATGTCTGTTGGGAAACCATGACAATAAAGAGTTAGCAGATATTAAGCAAACAGTCTACTACTACTCTGATGAGAGTTAGTAGACATGTAGGTGCAACATTACTTATTGTCAACAGAATGTTCAAAAGGGACCATCAAAATAAAGTGTTACCGCTATTGTTTTATATTAAAGATGGCATCGTATTTATCAAAATGGATACAAGAGTGAAAAAGGAAATGTAAACGTTGATCTTACCTAAATTGACAAAACTCATGACCATGTCCGCATCATGCAGGAACTCTGTGTCATGAAGTGAAGCTAAAGCGGGTCGTGTGGTGGTGAACAGTGATCTGTACTGATCCACGTCGCTCTTCTCTTCCGTGGACATACTGTTGTACAGATCCAGCATGAAGAGGGGTGCTGAATTATATTTGCCGCTGTTCAGATGCGGTCTGGGTCTGTGGTTCAGTCCCAGTATGGACAGAATCTCTTTCTGCATCTCTCTCTTCTCCTGAGTCCGCAACCTCCGATGCATGAAGTTGGGCTGAAGCTCAGATCCGTCCAGTATAGAACTGCTACCTGCCAAATAAAAGCTCCACAAGAAGCCCAGCAGAGCAAACCAGACGCTTGTCATCTTTACATCCAGTCTGTGATGACGATGATGAGGGTGTATTCACTTCTAAATATAAAATAACTTGGAAGCCAATGTTTTTCCCTCTTCTCTTCTGCTTCAAGCCATAGGATCTTACAGCTATAGGTTCTTCAATGGTTTTTAGGTTCAGCAAAGAACCCTTTTCTTATGAAGGACCATTTTGCTTGTATGGTTCATGATTACATTATGGGGTCTTCAGATCTGTGCTGGTTTCTGGGTTCTTTACAGCACTAGTGAATTGATGGTTTTCTGAAGGAATATAAAGTTATCGAATATGTTATTCTATGGCATCAGGCTGTAAAGCCCCTTTGAGCTGTAACTGTCAACTATGTAAAACAGTATTATCCTGTGCAACACAAATGCAGCTGTCGTCCAGGTTGGTTTTCAATTCGCAAAATCTCCATCAATTCTTCGGCGTGATGCTTCGCTCCGGACAGAAGACAGCTGGAAACTTCCGTGTGTCCCATCAAATGTCAAGTTACTGTTAAGTGTGGTGAATGATTCACAACGATGAATAAAGAAAAAGTTATCCGTCACTTTTCCAAGAAATTATTTCCTTACGAGCTATATATCTTCTCCGTTCAGTTCTTTGATTTGATTGATCCCTACAGAGTGTGTTTGTAGAGTGGACAGCGCGTCTGTCTCAGAGGCTTTTAAATAACGGAGTTGAAGCAGGTAGACGCGTCTCGAGCCCGCCCCAGTGCGCGCGTCCAGAGGTGGAGCTTTAGAAGACCGTTTTAACATCCTCAAACTCGTCTTTACGTAGGCTACACGTCTACGTGTCTTCTTTGTCAATGTAGATGACAATTTCAGCTGTCAGGTGTCTACAAGCGACGCGACGCGGCCGTATTCAACTTCTAATAGCGCGTCGATGACAATGCCATGTAGGCAGCTTCATTCATCGTTGAACAATAGCGTTGTAGTTTTGTCGCGCAGTCGAAAAAGTGTTAAAATGGTACTTAGTTTAACGCCGTTTTAAAATTGGCTAAATAAGACGCAAGCCAAGTACCAAAAACGTAAGTTACAGCAGAACGCGTACGATGTGTAGGCTACTTAACTGTCTGTAGTGTACATGCACTGATTAGAATAGTGTTAGTTGGATTTATTATAGGCTAACAAAAGGCGTTCTAGTTTTGTTGCTTTAGGCTAAGTGTCGACGTAAACAATGGTATGCTGGCCAGTAAACTCATTTGACCGATATGTGCTCGTGAAAGGATACCATAAAGGCAGGTAGCCTAATTATCCTTGTGATTAAAGTTACTTCTTTCTATAAATGTCACCACAAAATGTAATCGAGGCATTTTATGGCCAAAGCATGACCCCTAACGACACAGAAAATAACCGCAAGAGGCTGAGGAAAACAAACAGGACCAAACAGTACAGTTTAACGGTGTCAGCTACCATTCATTCATTTATTTACTTATTTATTTATGGCACCGTGGTAGGGCTAATTGTGTTGTACATGTACCATGATAATACCTTGTTTTTGGACACAATATTCCTTGAAGTGCCTTAAGCACTGGAATTTCATGGTACATACAGTAATCAATCAGTAAAAAACATTATGATTCAAAAAATGTACCATGATACCACTATGTGTATACATTTTTGTAAAGGTAAATATAGGCTATTTTTAGGCTGCATGCTTGACAGGTCACTAGAACCTGTATACTGAACTTGATTATTGTTTTATCTTGTGTAAAATCTTGATCACCCATCTTAGGTATTTTTAAAGGAGTTCTCTGGTGTTTGAGATTATACAGACATCAGACAGATAGATAGAAAACTGATGCTTGCGGTCAGGGTCAGGTGCAACGCTTTAAAGATGAGACACTCACTGAACTTACTATAAAAAGAGAGATAACTTAGATGTTTATGTTATGGAGACTGATTTCAGAAAACACACACACACAAATTCACACACTATGTTATGTCTGGTGAGATTCAGATTGATAAAATGGCTGTTAGTTGTTATCTCTTAAGTGGCTAATCTTATCTAGTGGGGCAGAAAAGCATGCATCAAAGCGACACAAACCAATCCCAGCCACGCCCTTCCCTTCCCTTCATCAGTCCAATCACTGATAGCCCATCACTCACACACACACACAGAGAGAGAGAGAGAGAGAGAGAGAGAGAGAGAGAGACGTACTGGTTTCCATGCTTTATGGGGACATTCCTTAGACATAATGTTTTTTATACTGTAAAAAAAAATGCAAACTGCATTTTCTATTTCCTTACCCTACCCCTCACACAAAACTTTCTTTCTTTTTAGATTTTCAAAAAAAAAAAACAGTCCAACTGTCCCCACAAGAAGTGATACCAGTAATTTTTGACCTTGTGGGGACATTTGGTCCCCATAATGTGGGAAATACCAGGTACACACACACACACACATTTGTGCATTTAAACTGAAAAAAAAAAATGCTTAAAGAGCAACACAGGCGATCGAAAGAAATTCAAAAACAAATGAGAAACAAAATAGTTGACATGTATCAGTCTGGAAAGTGTTATGAAGCCATTTCTAAGGCTTTGGGACTCCAGCGAACCACGGTCAGAGCCATTATCCACAAATGGAGAAGACTTAGAACAGTGGTGAACCCAGGGGCGTGTCTATGTGGTGGCCAGGGGTGGCACCGGCCCCCCCTGAAATTTGGCTGGCCACCCCAGGTGCCCCCCCTACCAGATGTCTTGCGATAGGCTCGCGTGCTTTAAGTGTGACAAATATGCAAAAAAATAAATAAATAAATAAAAACAGGAAGGGGACAAAAACCTTTTCACGGCACTGTGTGTATATATATATAGCATTTTTCACAAGTTGGATAGACAATTTCTATCTAATATTGATATGCCTTTTTTAGGCAAAAGTAGTTAATGTGATTTGTACACTATATTCTAAATCTTCTAAAATAATAAGATATGACAGATATAAATACTATATAAACAAATTAAAATGTTGAAATAAACAAGTAATAATTATATTTTCAATATAATTTAGGTTTATGGTAAGGTGCTTACAGGTAAGGTGAATAGAGCCAATCAGAAAACCTTAAAATGCTTACCGTTTTAATAATATGGGCACAAGACATAAACAATATGCTTGTTAGTGTTGAGTGTGACAGTGTGAAAAAATAGCTTTTCTGTATAAATTTAATTTGTAAGTGTCTTTTTTCACAAATTATGTTTTTGATAATCAACATAATGCCGCAAATGTTGTTGTTTTAACTTTAAACGTTTCAAATTAATCTAGATTATTTTTTTAAATTTTGGATCACTATGAACCGCCCTTTTGTGAAAAATCTATTTAGATATTTTTTAAGACTCTTTACAGAAAGAAAGAAAAACAATACCATAGAGGTTTGGAGGAACATGAGGGTAAAAAAAAAAAAAATATATATATATATATAAAAGAATTTTATATTTCTTTACATTTTGGATCACTATGAACCGCCCTTTTGTGGAAAATCTATTTAGATATTTTTTAAGACTCTTTACAGAAAGAAAGAAAAACAATACCATAGAGGTTTGGAGGAACATGAGGGTAAAAAAAAAAAAAATATATATATATATATAAAAGAATTTTAATTTTTGAGTCAACTAGTTTTTGAAGACAGAAAGAATCTTAAGCAGTGAAAGGAAACAGACTGCGACAAGATAAGTGGGTTAAGTGAGATAAAAGCTGAGCATTCCTCTGTAAATGTATTTCAATTGATAGCTGAAAGTGTTAAACACACACTTGCACACAGCCATAAGACAAAATGTGTGTACAGTATGCCATTTCACCAATTATGACATTCCACTGGACCATCTGCAAAAGCAAGATGCTAATATAGTTGTTTGTTTTCATGGTAACTTTAAAATGCATGGCTGTAACAGGTTGACTTAAAATGATAAAAAAATGGCACAATCATTTCAGGGGGTCCGATCACAGAAAGGATGAGAGTAAAGAGCATCAAGGAATGCAAAAGTGCAGCATTCATGTTTGAACTCCATTCTTCGAGGGTCAGTTGCTAGTTGGCTGTCAGTAGCATGATGAATGACCTGTGCGTGATTCTGTGTGGGGTCAGTTAACATACTAACTTTCCTGTCATCATACTGTCTAGATAAAGCCTCATTTTAAAGACACACATGCACTCACACATATATATTCACACATATCCATTCTTTTTTATATATACCTTAGAAGGATATGAATACAATGCATGTTTTTTAAATGTTTGCTTGACCCCTCTATTCCTGCAAATATATAGGTTTTAACAAAGAACAAAGTTTTGAGAGTTGGTAATCAAGTTTGCAGGTTTGAGCACTGTAAGGATAAATCCAAAGTTCAGTCATGAAACTCTAGATGATGCAAGCCATAGGCAGGGCCGCTGCTGGCCAAATGGGTGCCCTAAGCAGAATTGTATTGTTGTGACACCTCCCCCAAATATTAATGGAAGTAAAATAAATCAAAAATAAAAGCACCTACTATAGGGGTCGAAATAGAACTTTAATAAAATATTAAACTAATTAATTAATTAATTAAACTGTATTACTTACAAATTGCAATTGTAGCTCTATAGCAAAAAAAAAAAAAAAAACTAAAATTATACA